>NW_017259543.1:27258-41308 GCF_001594045.1 Atta colombica | reverse complement strand
CAAAAAAAAAAAAAAAAAAAAAAAAATAGTTTGTTTAGATAGTACCAATAAGACCATTTACTTACAGTAAAGAAATATTTGTTCAATTAAAAAAAATTAATACTTAATATAAATATCATTTTTTTAAATCAAATAAATATTTCTGTAAGCAACTATCTAAAAGGTACTATCTAAACAAATATTTATTCAAATTTCATAAATTTTTTTAGTACGCATATGTTACATTATATTTACATATATGTTACATTATATAAATAGAAAATATTAAACAAAGTTCTCTTTTAAGACCATAATATGAATCCACAAATAGAAAATAAAAGGAATAAAATCTCATCAAAATTTATTAAAAAGGAAATAAAAACAATCAAGTTGGATCTTTAATGCTTAAATAATTAATATAAATTTATATATATTTACTATACATATAAATCCTGCAAACTGCGCGTTGAATTTTTAGTCAAAACACAATTATAACAGAACTTTTAATTAAATCGATAGTTTACATAAAATTTTTGTCGAATCTATTATTGCAAATTAACTTATTTATTCGCCCGATCTTATTGCAAATCGCATCGTATCATATTACGGAAACCGCCACGACTTTCCTGAGGCGACAAGAAGACGCATACAAAATGCATCCATGAATCTTCAAGAATGTGATCGCCAGCTGCCAATCTCATAGCGACATGCGGATAATCGTTCTCGGTGAGAACCGCTAGTCGTTTCGGTTACGAAACGCGGAGCATTATGAAACGAAAGGACGTAATATCGCGGCAATGTAGGCGAGTTAATGCCGGGCTCGCTGCCGGTACCGTTAGATTTTCTCCAGACCGATCGCTGTCACACTTCTAACTAGAATGACATCAAAACGACGCCCGTATTCCGATCGTCCCAAATTCAAAATAATTCACGAGGCAAAGTAGCGCAAAGAACATTACCGGAGACGTAAGATGCAACGAGTTAAGATTAGAATACAATTACCATAATAATTGAATGACTGATTTATTGTAAAATTATTTAAATTCATAATAAGACCATTTTCTAAGATTTTCCATTTTATAATATATAAATAATTAAATCGAAATATCGATTATTTTCCCTTTTTTCGAAAATAAATGAAAAATTTATGACAAAAATATATTTCATGTATCCTAAATAATATTAATTTCTGTGTTAACATAAGATGAATATATTAGAAAGTAACACAACTATAAAAAATTATTATGTAAAAAATGTAACACTGACACAATTCATGAGCAAATTGTGAAAGTATATTTCTTTAGTAAAATTAACATTTATAATATATTACATTAACGTTTCGTTGAATTTATATATTAAATTAACGTTTCATTCTAAATTTTATATTTTTAAATATTAAATTTTAGTCATTTATCTTAAAATTTACTCTTATGTTAATTTTTTAGTTATATAAATTGTGTTATTTTAACAGTAAAAAATATTCAATTTAACGTAAAATACACCATTACATTATATTAAACATTTAAATATGTTAAAAATTCAAAGATCTTAACAAATTCGATTTTGAGACAAATACAAAATATTTTATATTTTTACTGCGTATAATTAAATATATAAATAGCAGAAATTAATTTTTGACAGCTCTAATGTTAGCGAATCAAGAAAATATATTAAATTTTCGGCTATAAATTTAGATTTTTTTTTTATTAAAGTCTTTTATTAAAGATTTTTTATTATTAAAGTCGAATTAAAATGCGAAGATTTTTACGTATTAAGATGTAATAAAATTTTTATCTTAATACGTAAATTTTTATTACATCTTAATATGTGTTTCCTACAAAAATTAATTCTGGATATATACAACAGAACTCTTTTCCGTTACAACGCTCGATCGAGAGCGTTTTCCACACGGCATGCGATTAAGTTAATACAATAGACAACAAAAAGCGGCGGAGCTACTCTTTCTCTCCGCGCCGACACTTCCGCACCAGAATGCAATGTATAATCTGCATAATATATTAATTATGTAAGCGCGGCCGCGAGAAAAACGAGCGTCAAAAAGCAACGAGAAAGATGACGCGCGTAATGTTCAATAAAAGTCTAACTGATGAGAAAAGAGCGGAGAAAGAGGAGGAGTAAAAAAAAAAAGGAGAGGAACGCTGCATTTCCTGCTCGCGACCGGCCGGCGCGCGGCGATATCGCGCCGGCTCAAGGATTTTAACCCCGTCACGGTCAAACTTCCGCGAAGAAATTCGCGGTTGCGTGGTGGTTAGAAAGGTAATAAGTAAGCGACGGCAAGGAAAGTTCCTCCGGGAAAATTACGGAGTGAGGTAAGACGCGAGATGCATTATACTTAACACGCTGCGATGCCATTACTCTTCTGTGCAAGTACGTGAAAGTTGCTCGTTCCTCTTCCCTCCTCCTGTCCCCATCTCGCCCCTAACGTGTTTTACACGAGCATGAGAGGCGCGATCTTGCCACGCGGAGAATATCGCGCGATGCATCGCGAAACGCGATTGCGAGTGTCGGATGCAAAACGCGAACGCACGCTTCTCTCGCTCCACTATCTGTGTCACGACGACGACGACGACGACGACGTCTCGATGTGAAAATTGATGCAACATTATTTCTCAATTACACGCGGCCGGAGTAAATTGTTCAACTCCGACCGCACGTATTAATCTGGCTGTGTTGGCGCTGCTAATTTGATTTGTAACATGTGTAGACGTTGAGATAAACATTATGCGGTAACGTGTAGAGGCTTCTTGAGAGGCATTCATGCGATTGCCACGTAATTTGAATTTTAAATATAACATAAATAGGCTCTTTTTATATTATAATTAAGTTAAAAATTCAGAAATGTAGTATATTCATATTCATATATACATATTCTGTTATTTATTTAGAGGAGATTTTTGAGATTGCTGTCGCTCGAAATTCAATAGATTATTTATTCTTTCAGAGATGTTCGTGTTTTTTATATAAAATGTAAAGTAGACCTTTTTTACGTCATAATTAATCTAAAAATTTCGAATTTTGGTAAATTTATTACTTAATTAGAAAAATAAATTTTTCCATTCCAAACACTGAAGAATCAATAGAGAGTCCGAAAAGTAGGAAATTTCGAGAGATGAACTCTGAGAAAGTTAGGTTTAAGAGGAAGTCGTAGGGTAAGAAAGTGGGTCTGAGTGTTCATTAGTCTCGTCGGATTTTCGGCGCTCAACTAAAAATACATGAGTAAACAAACGTAACAGTAACTTAACCGATGTGACTCGCCTAATTCTTAGATACCTTTCAAAAATAGATGGTCACCGTTATATTTTGCGGTACTCGGTACTAATGAATTTGTCAAGTCGTTACCGCGCTTCCATTACCTCACATTCTACATTAACGGGGCTTTCCAAATTAATCAACAAACCAACGTAAATTGTTGCTGTATCACTGTGAAATCTTTTGTCCCCGATACGCGAATCAAGAATGATCGACGATCAAGTGCGATAAGAAGCCCGATAACTGATGTGATTAAATCGAAAAATGATATAATCAATTTCCAGAGGAAGATTAATGTTTCAGATTAATTGAAAGGTCGAAAGTTATCGGCGCGCATGTCTAAAATAATAAATAAATTTATTTAATAAATATATAATGTAATACTTGAAACATTCAACTTAGAGTTTGTACGACATCGCCGACAATCATTTCACCAATGTTTTGAGATTCCTGTCGTTCGAAATTCAATAGAAATTCAATTGTTCATTCTTTCCTCAGAGATGTTCATGTTTTTACATAAAATATAAGTAGGCCTTTTTTACGTCATAATTAATCTAAAAATTTCAAATTTTGTTCAATGTTTTAGTCAACACTATTTGACTGACATTTCGCCGACAATATTAATTGACCGACAAATGATGAACAAATTATTACACCGACATGATTGAAATCGACAATGTTTACATCAATACTCGTTTCACCGAGCTTTGTTTTGATACTGAATAACGTCAATAATGATGCTTATGTTATGAAAATATTATACTCTAATATCCAGTGTATAAATTAAATTTGATGAGCATTAGCCGCTTTATTCTCTTTGTGTAATAAGCACAATGGCCGATATTTATAGTCGATTCATATATTTAAAAGTGTCTTAAGATGTCATAAGCCAATCACAAAGTGAAAGCAATAGTACTATCTATAGAATCTTGAGACATTACTTAAGATAATCTTAAAATGAGAACGAATTATGAATACTGATCAGCTTCGTCGAATGCTGTGGGACAAATGGCAGAAACTGTTTCATCTAATTGTGAACTATACGAAAATATTATACAGTTTGTATTGTTATTGTAGTTTTGTAGTTCCACATTAAATACACTTAATATTTTTTTTGCGAGAAAATTACCGGTTGTGAAATTATCAGCGAAAATGACATACAAACACAGCTTTACATACATATGTAGGTAAATACAAAGTCAATGATACGAGTATCGATGAAAACACTATCGATAATTTCACCATGTCAGTCAATTAATATTGTCGGTGAAATCAATGTCGATTAAATGGTGTCGATTGAAACATTGCCGGTGATTTGTGATGAATAATTGTTGATGATTTTATGTAAACCTCTAACTTATGACCGTAATTGGCTGCATCATATTATAGTTCAATTTATTCATATAAATACGATCTTGTTTCTGAAATCTCAATCTTTTTACAATCAAACTTCTATGTACCAGACTTTAGGAAAAAATTGCGGGAAAAATATAATTAATTCTGTATATATATAATGAAATTGAATGAATGTTTAAAAAGTATAAATTATGACACCTGGCATACAAATAATTCGCAATATTCAATGCGAAATTTGCGATTCTTTATGAAAATGAAGCCTATCCTTTTTCTATTTCATTCAAATGCTATTTAATTTTACAAAATATGGAAGACTTATAACAATGCTGTTCCAATGATCGATTCCAATAGACAAATAATTGAGACTCTTCCAAGTACTTTGACTTTTAATTCTGCACGCACATGTGCATAAAAAAATAAACAATGTCACAAATTTAGAATGTCAAATTATACCGACTTGAATTATTTTTAATCTTTTTATAAGTCACTTGTTCTTATTCAATAGATTATTCTTATTCAATAGATTTGTTCGCGTTGCTTGAAATCCCTAAAAAATTTTGCAATTTAAAATGAAATAAAACAGAAAAAATAAAGATACTGAGTACAAAAAATACAAGCAAACTTAATATCGTTAATTTAACTAAAACAATTTAGCTCTCAAGAAATGTGAAATTAAATTTAACTCAAATGTGATTTATTATTTGTCAAGTACGCAAGTTGAGTATGAACGTTATATTTTGAAACTAAGCAGTTTAACCACAAAAATAGATTAATTAACATTTTGACATACATAGAAATTAAAAGTAACAAAATATTATTTAACTCAAGGGATTGTCTCCTATCTATAATAGTCTGAGAAAAATGTCTCTTCAGAATGAGAACGCTTGCGTGGCAACGCAGATCTATCCATCTAGCCGTCCAAAATTGACAGCAGGCTAATTTCTTTTCGTGCATTTCGCACCGCAAGGTGCCGCGGCTTGCGGTGTCCTTGATCTGTCCCGTACATACGGAACAGAACGGTACGGAACCCGTTTTCGGCCACGTCCCGTTACGTCCGCGTGACGAGGAACCGCCGTACCGCGAGGAGGAAGAGCAGCGAAACGAAACATCGCGTACAAACGATGAGGAGGAGGAGGAAGAGAAGGAGGAAGAGGAGGAGGAAGGTGGCCGACAACGACAACGATGTGAGGAGGGAACGGAGCCAGTTTTCGAACGGTCCGGAGAAAGTGGTAGCTATACATTTACTGACCTACATTACCCTCAAGTTGTCCCTTCCTCTGCCCCTCGTCCCCCTTCCGACAGGCTTGACACCCACCCGGGCGTACCGCCAGCCCACAAATTGTCCCGTTACACACGAGCCCGTTGTACACGTCATCACCGTGACCCACAAAATGACATCGGGTGTGCCTCCTTCTCTCTCTCCTGCTCCTTCTCTCACGCCGCCCCCTCCTCTCTGTACTGCTGCTGCCTTTTATTCTAAAATTATGTCACGTCGCCTCGAGACCGAGAGATTCCCGCGACGCGGATTAGACGGCGAACAAAGGCGAGCTCGATGAAGATGTTTACGCCTGTCCGTCACGCGGGGCCTACTTCGGTTCTCGAGGGCCGGTCTAATGCGAGATTGTTCCACTGCAGCGACGGCAGCACACTGTTAAATATCAAAAGAACATAATGATAAAACCTAATCCTTAGTTATTATTTTTAACTTCCATATATGTCAAAACGTAAATTAATCCATTTCTGTGATTAGTTTCAAAAATAACGATTAACGTATAAACTTAGTAAATAATAAACTAATGCCTAAATTCTAAGCAGAAGAAAAGTAAAAGTCGAAATTTAACAATAATTACGTTAGGTAAAATATTATGAACTATTATTAATATTCAAATTATAAATATAATTATTTCAGTACGTCGAATATATTCTAAGAGTATTTCTTACGTATTCGACGTACTGAAATACCTGTTAGACTAATTGTCAATAGACATTATAATACTTGTAATATATTCCTGTAAGACTTGTAAGAATTTTTAAGTGCTTATACACATTTATATAATATTTTTGCAGACAGCTTCTTAGTCATAAAATTTACAAGAAATCGTAGATATTTACAAATAATTAAACTTACGATATACTCTGTTAGAAATATAATGAGCTTCCTTTACATGTAGGTTATACATGTAGGTTTAACAAAATTAAAAGTAGTAAATGAAAATTATTACAAGTTACCTAAATGTAATGAACATGTACATTAATTTATGAAAAATATATTAAATTTCATATACATGTACATAAATATATTTTTCAGTTATAAGTACATTAAATTTAATGTAATTCCATGACAACTATGGAATTAAGTTCAAATTGTGTAACTTAAAAGTATATTCAATTTCATGAAATTTTTAACAGTGTACGCATAAGATTAGAAGTCTAGACTAGTCATAAGTTCTTTTACAAATTTTACGAGAACACGTTACCAGTCTTACGATTCTGCTTAGAATTGACCATAAATTTGAGTCAAATTTAATACATTTTATTGAGTAATTTAATTCCAGTACTTTAATTAATCCATTTCCATGAATTACTTAATTTCAAAGTAAACAACGTATTAACTTAAATTAGTTAATCCATATTGATATATGCACACTGTAGCAAATAATAAACTAATGTCTATTTTGAATGAAATTTAATATATTTTTGTTTTGAATGATTTGATTTAACTCCATTTAATTACATATAGTTTTGATTGTTTACAGATAAATTAACAATATAAATAGAAGTAATGGTGATCTATAGAAATAATTCAAAATAACTCAAAAATTGGGTTATATTATGAATTTAAATTTGGGGTATATTATGAATTTAAATAACATTTTGTCATTTTTAACTTTCATATATCAAAATATAAATATTCAATCCATGATTGAACTGCTTAATTTCAAAATTAATAACGTGAATAGCAAAATAAATAACAAAGTATTAACTTAATTCATATTAATGTGCAGTAAATAATAAAAACTTATATTTTTATGAATTTAACAGTGCAAAAGTAGCGACAGTCATCACGTTTCAAAAAAACGATATTGATTGATTTCGCAGAGCTAACGAGAAATCGATCGAAATTTATTGCCGCACGAAAATATCCGGGTGTTGCGGCGAAATCAGTTCGGCATAAACGCATCTGTCTTCTCTCGTCGCGAGACAAATTAATCGGCAGAATTTCGCAGTTCCTGTATGTCGTGCACTTCCGCAGTGTGAGTATAATCGACTTTCCAGAGTCCAAGTTGAGTTCGAGTAAGTGTTTATTCAATCGGCGATTCATCGCTAAGAAGCGGCGACAACGAGAGCGTACATTCTCTCGACTGACTCACTCAGTTAAAATCTGATCTGCAATGTTCTTTGCCTCCTGTTTCTTGCTTTCCACCTTTTGCTTTTATCCTTCTTTGCAATCGTTTTATCTTGTCTCTTAACACGCGTCTCTTCTGAAGTTTATCAATTATTACACTCGGACGACAAAGAAACGAAAAGTAAAAAAATAACAGACAAAAAAGCAAGAGATAAAAAGCGAGAAACAAAGAGCAAACTGTCAATCAAGCGTAAAGATTTGAGCTTTTCGACGATGTGCAACTCCGAGAACATACGTTTCGATAATTGTCAGAGACGATTATCTGCCCCTCTCCCTGTCATGTTAACGGCACCAAAAGCCTTGGCATTATTTCCTCTCGCGTCGTGCTAACAGCGTTACTCAATCGCGTTACGAAACTTGACACATTGTCTCGGCCAATCGGCAGATTCTATACGCGAGCGAGGGAAACGAATGTTAATTGCACGTGAATATTATAATCGAGAATATTATATTCACTGTCCAAACAGAAATGAAAAAAACTTTCAAAACAGGCAGAACATCGATATGAATATTAAGTGTATTATCCTTCCTTACTTCAAAGGTGACACAATTGTGAAAAAATATGATCCTCGAGTTATTGTCATGAATGAGTTAGGTAAAGATTATTCTATCGAACCATTGAAAGTAAACTTATTTAAGTTTACTTTATTTATAAGCGCTAATAATACTTGTGTCGTTCTTAGGAGAATACTTTCAAGATTGACACATTTCGAGTTGTGTAAAAGAAATCTTCTACAAGGAACAAGAATTAAAATTAAGATAATTTGGTATTTGAAGAAGAAATTGTTCTATTTTGTATTTAGTCATTTTATCTGATCGAACTAAATATGAACTGTAGGTGACATTTCGAGTTATGTCATTTTTTATAAGTTTTTTTCTCTAATTTTATACTAAAATCAAAAATCAACGATTTTTTTTAGTTAGTTCCTTTCGAATTGTTAATCAATAATTTATCATAATGAAAAATAGTTTCTTCTTTTCTGGGAAATCTCTCTTCTTGTGTTACTTTTGAAGCAATAAAGGAACGATATTATCCACCTGCAACTTCTAAAAATGCGATTATTTATAATCTTTAAGAATCTGAATGACAAAATTTTTGTAACATATCCAATCAATAAAGATATTTTTAATGCGAAAGTAAATGTTTTGCCCGATTGCGTTTCTACATTAAATTAAAAAATCTATTTTTCTAAATTAAGAGACCTATTTTTACCGGGTGTATATATACGGGATTAATAAGAAGCGAGGCTGCTCGTTATTTAGCCGTAAAGAGACTACGTAATAAATATAAGCGTAAATATGCACATCCTCTTTTTCACCTTTCTCCTCGCAAACGGTTAGAATTGGACGGATCGAGGCGACACAAACACCGATCTCTGTATCCCGTTGCATCCGATATACGTAACTCATAAAGCGTAATGAAATCACGAGCGACAAACCAAAAAAATGCGGCTAACATGCCGCCCGAAGAGTTTTCGAAAGTAAGTCTCGATTACAGTTACTCACAGTAATTGCGCTTTACCAACGTAATATAATCAGCAATAAAATCGGTAAGAATTATAACTGATAAAACGCAATTTTTTTCCTCTTTACTATTAAATAAAGAATTCAATTAAAATCAATTCCCTCATTTTTAATTTCCATTTTTGTATATTTTTTATTTTAAATAAAACTTTTGTGTGTGTGTGTAAAAAAATGATATCTAATTAACCTATTTTGTTTTTTTAATTTTCTTATTTTATCTTATTACATTAATTTTGCTTATTGTATATTATTTTCTAATGTCTGTAATTATTATTGTTATTTATTTTTGGTTTCTTTTCTTTATACATTATTTTCTCACGTTCTATTGTAATTATTGCCGCTTTCTTTGCATCATAGAAGACCTAAAAGGTCTTTCGTCTTGGAACGATAATAAATTTATCTATCTACTCTATGGTTGAATTGTTCAACGCAAATTAGGAATAATTTGACATTATGAATTTAACACGTAATTAAATATCAAAAGAAGGCAATCCAATCTTTTGAATTAAATAATATCTTATTACTTTAAATATGTTTCAAAATGTAGATCATTCCATTTCTGTAATTGAATTGCTCAGTTCAAAGTAAGTAATATCCCTCTGAATTTATGCATCTAATAAATAATAAACTAAATTTGAGTCAAATTTAATATATTTTTTGAGTTAAATAATTTATTTCAAAAATCTTGTTTTAGTAAAATTAATGACATATTGAGTAGGAACAGTTTGGTGACCTACAGGAACAATAAAAAATGACTCAAAGTGCAACATTACAAATTTAACAATGTTGAATAAGAAGACATTTGTTCCTCTCATTATAACTTTCCATTACACCTCGTGCAGAAATATCGAAATGCTCTGATCATGATTAATCACTACTACGAGAAAGCTAGATATAAATAACACAATTTATAACACTTGTTTCTTCGGAGCCTTTCAGCTCGAGATAGTTTCCACATCGCGATGCAGTTAATCCCTGCACCAATAATGTATAGTATTTAGAATACAAATTTTTCTAAGCAATAATCATGTTTTATCTCGCGAATGAAACGAAACGAGAGCAATCGCGTGTAAAATATCGTTAGGATTAATTGTAAGGAATTTCCCGCGACTTGTAAAACCGGATGGCATTCGCGCGCGCATTCGAGAGTTCTTTTCTGGCAAGGGACATTGAACCGCTATTCGCTATTCGAGGTCGATGGGAAGAGAGTTGTCGTAAAGTTAGAAGTTCTTGGCTACTCTCCCTGCCGCAACGCCCGCTCTTTGGATCGGCACTTTCTCTGCGGTGAAGGCAAGTAAACATCTATTCGAACCGCGAAATCACTCCCTCTCTTTTTCTCTCTTTCTCTTATCCGTTCATCTTTCCCTTTTTCCTTCCTTTCCGGACGTGCGAGTCACGCACCAGGTTGCACCGTCGCGGAAAAACTCACCAAAGAAACCCGAGACGAATTTATTTTCCCGATTGAATATATTGAAACGACAGAAGCTCGCCTCGCGAGTCTCGATTTACGCGGTTTTAATATCGAATCGAACTGTCGTTCGATTCGCGGATATCTCTTAGGAGAAACTTCGAAACAAGATACATAAAACGTAATTTATTTCTTCATCGACGATATTTTTTATAATTCACGACTTGTTGCTTATTAATAGCAACATTTCTTCTTCTGTATATTATAAAGATTTTATTCAGACGTGGATTTATGATCTGACACACCATTAAGGGATAATGATATTTGTGGAAATTGATAAAAGAATTTTCACGATTCAAACGCGGTTGCACGATGTTGAACTTTCAATGTGATTTCATTCATCTTCTTTAATAAGGTAAACATCCTAATAATTGATCTAATAAAAAGGTATGATTAGTTTTATGTTATTATTGATTGGTATTACGAAAGAAATTAATATTCGTGAAACTTCATTTTGTCGATGATAAAAAAGTATTATAAAATAAATCTGAAAATGGAATAATTATCTAAATGAAATTTTATTGATATATCACAACATATCGATTGTACCAGCAATTGAATTTTTAATAAAATAAATGTTTTAAATTTATTTATAGTGCATTTAAATACAATGCAATATTTGAAAAAATTCGAAGATACAGACTGTCTTACTTAAGATAGTAAGAAGAAAATAAGAAACTCGAAGTGGATTTTTTTGCAATAATTTGTGGTCAAAATTATCATATTCTTATTACTTATTTTGATAAAAATTATTTCAAAAAAACCTCCTTTTGGCTTGTTATTTTATTGATGAATATCTTAACATAATAAATAAATTGTTGATTTTTCAATCACTGACATTCAATTATTGAGACTTACTTTACAATAAACACACGAAAGAATATTTTCAGAACCATTATTACATGCTCGATGGAATTCATTGCTATAAATTATAAAATTAATGTACTTCTCAGAAGAGAGCGACAAAAGAAATCAGCGCGTGACGCTGTTTCCGCAAAACGGAATCCGTTTCATTAATCGCGACAACGAAACCGCGCCACAAAAGCCGTGGATAATATCGGCGACGAGAATAAAGAGGAGAATGAGGGAATAAAAAAAAAACGGAGGCAAGCGCGAGCGCGTGTAAACTTCGACTGGAACGTTTTATCCATTTATCACGTGCTACAGAATTCGTGCGTTAAGCGATGATAAAATTAAAGTGGAGCACGGAATAGACCGCCATGACCTAGTTTCCACTATCGACACCCGATAAAGATATTAATAAATCTTACTCCCATGGAGGAGCAATGCATTCGATACGTGACGGATAATAAAAAGATGACACGATCCTGCGCCATACAACTACGTTCTATGCTCACCGCGATGCATCACTGTACTGACTAGATATTAAAGAAGCAATAATAATCCGATCCCTTGAGTTAAATAACATTTTGTTATTTTTTTAACTTCCATGTGTGTCAAAATGTAAATCAACCCATTTCTGCGATTGCTTAGTTTCAAAGTAAGTCCACATTATGCACTTAGTAAATAAAATAAAACAAAATCTACTTGGAATCAAATAATTACATTTCCTGATTTAAATAGTTTAACTTCATTGTTTTAATAAAATAGCGATATAAATAGAGGCAATCTACAGAAATGATTAAATACTCGTTAAAAATTTCAATGATTATTGAAAATAACTCAAATTATATCATTTGATGATCATTTAATAATTCAATATATTGTTAGATATTAAAGGGGCAATGGTAACTCAATCCTTTTAGTTAAATAATATTGCGTTATTTTTAATTTCTATGTGTATCAAAATGTAATCAATTCCAGAGAAATGGTTCAGGTTATTTCTCTTATGAAGTAAACTGCAATATTTACGAAACGTTAGCTTTAAGTATTAAGACATGAAGCCAACCCACGTAACTTTCTTAAATAAAGTACTCGTGGAAACTTCATAAAATAATGAACTTAAATAATTTAACTCAAGAAATGTATTCAATTTGACTCAAATTTAGTTTATTATTTTAAGGACATACATTAATATAGACATACATTAATATGGACGTTGTTAACTTTGAAACTAAGCAGTTCAATAGAAATGGATTGATTTATGATATCGAGATTATTATCGAGATTATTGAATTATTCTCAAAACTTATTATTACTGATTCATAATACTTTTATATATATAGTTAAATTAATGACTTATTATAAGCAGGAGTGACATATAGAAGTGATTAAAAGTAACATAAATTGGAAATAATTTGACATTATGAATTCAAGACATTGTTAGATATCAAAAAAGAGATGATAATCCAAACTTTTGAATTAAATAATATTTTATTATTTTTAATTTGCAAATGTGTGTCATAATAAAACTCAATTCATTGATATAATTGAATTGTTTAGTTTCAAAGTAAATGTTCATGTTAATGCATGCACTTATAAATAATAAACTAAATTTAAGTCAAGTTTAATAAATTTGTTGAAAATTGTTGAACTCCATTGCTTTAATTAAATTAACTATACATTAAGTAACTATACATATAAGTGATTTACAGAAAACGACTGAAATTAATTCAAATTGAGCGTAATTCGACATTGTAAATTTAACAGTTGTAACTCTCACCTTAATAATTATGCTTGCGATTAGATTCATGGCGGGACGGCTAATCGTGCTAACCGCGAACGACAATATCTCCGGCTATTTGTCTTATCGCGCAACCTTGACGCGATAGTCACGGCGAATCGCGTCGTAAGTGAAAGCACACCAGCTACAGTCTCGCAAGTACATTCCATCATCCACTTTTTTCACGTAACGACGCCACTTTCCCCTCATTTTCGCGATCCACCTCGATCTCCTTCTTCTTCCCGCCTTTTTCCTTGATCCTCCTAGCTCTATCTAATCGTCTAACGATGACTTTCCAGGATCAGCCATTCGTGATGACGACGACTCCATTCGCGAACTTAATTCGAAAGTGTCATTAACCGAGATAAATATTCGGACCGGCCGCGACGACCGAATCAGAAAACTGGGATACGTAAAACGTGCC
>NW_017259543.1:24679-27158 GCF_001594045.1 Atta colombica | reverse complement strand
ATATATATATATATATGCATGTATATATGTATTATATATAGAAAATATGTAGAATTATGACTTTATTATCTAATCATTATTTTAACTTCAATTTTAAAGACCTCATCTTCACAGATGTGCGCCTTGACGTTCCAGCTCCAAGTCGACGGACTGACTGATGGATTTGGAACTAACAAGACTTTTCGAGACTATAATTGCGTGGAAGATGGTTTTAGAATAGCCAGATCCGGTGTCGCCAAAATTAAATGAAGAATTTTTAATCTGATTCAATTGCAATTATGCAGAATACGTTGAAATACTTAATAGATTATGATTCGAATAATATGATTCGAAAAATTTAAAGTTAATTGGTCCCATTATGCCCGCAGACTTTCACAAGTGCTTAACCTTATAAATTAATGAATTACTGAAAATCGAATCGAAATTACACATGTCTGCTCACCTGCTATAACAATGACGTAACAAAAATTATTATTTTAAAGTGCTTGCAGAAAAGAAAACGGAAACGGAAATAAAAGTTCAAAGGTTACACTTCACTCTTATCGATAAATGCATTTATTTCTGAGATTCTTAGTATATGTAATATAAACTGTATGCTAAATTCGCGCATTTGTTATTTCAATAAAAATGAGATGTAAATACGGACCAAAAAGAATAAGAGAATACTTTAAAAGAACCTTCTTCTACAATCAATTTATTATACCAAAACTACATTTCAAAATTAATATTACAATGTTTTAATGATTCGGAACAAATTAAAATTTATTTCCTTGAAATGTTGCATTTCGAGTTACGTCGTTGTTGTAGCAAAATGAGTGATATGTTTATATACTTGCACATTAGTGGCTGCAAATGGTTTTTGTTGCTCTCTATTTGATTATGTGTACATTTCAACAGTCTAATTTGTTATTTTAAATTGAAAAGATTCAAGAGATAAAATACATCAATGTGCCGTAAATGTTGGACTAGCTAATTAGACAGAATTATCTGCAGTTTCACTGAAGCATGCTTGACCGACGTATATAATTTAATACAAATAACCGTTGACGTTTTACGCATAAAAGCAATAAATCTCAATTACGTACACACGGTAGCCATAGTGAACGTATATAATACGGTGATATGTAATTTCACCGCCGGCATAATTGTATATGAACTATTATATCTCTCTCTTCTATCATTATCTCCGTTGTGCGATGTATTTTCTATTGGGAAACTCAGACCGGAACAAATCGTTAATTGTACGTTCCCATGTAAGTTCATTGTTTCCTGAATAAAACAACGAGAATTGGATAATAAGGAGAGAAGATCGTCTAAAGCTCGCAGAAGGTTCCACTCAACGAAATCGACGAATTCGAGGACGCACGTTTCGTTCTCAAAGAGAAACATATGTAGCGATTCGAGCGATGCACGAAGAGTCCATGTGTTAAATCATAACGTCATCGAAATGTCCAATGACGCAGCATAGATTTCGCGAATTTTCGTGCTTGGTGCAAGTGTTTCGCAATGATGATCCAGCCAACAGATGGCGATCTTGTGGCATTGTTCCACTGTTTTATTTTTATAGATTAATTATCAATTATAGATTAATTTTAATCTTGGTTTAACTTTATGTTTTTCTAATTCATAGAAATTCTTAGAAAATACTTGATATATTAAAAATTTTAACAAAATCTGGTTTTTACACAAAGTATAAAATATAATACATAATTATTGGAAAAGATAAAAGTTAAATCCAAAATAAAATTGCACAGTGAAAAAAAACATTTTATACTTGTATTAAAACCAATTTTTGTTGAAATTTTTGTATTAAATTGATATTAAATTGATATTTCTTACAAATGAAATATTACAATTTATGGTTAAAAGATTAAATCAATAACATTTAAAAAAATGTAGTTTTAAAATAAAAATGTTAAGATAAATATATGTTAATTTAACATATTATAAATATTATTATAATTTTTTACTAATAAATTATGGTTCTACATTTTTTTCCAAATTGATGTATCAAAATAATAATAAATAAATCGATAAATCAGTTAAACTTGTAAAAGACTCTTTGTATTAATAAAAATATTACAAAAACATTACATGAATATGAAATAAAAAACTATAGGAATCAACGACAATTTTGATATCAAAGTATTATATTTTTTATATTAATTTTTACATAATATTTCTGTTACTTTCTAATATATTCATTATGTATTAAATTGACACAAAGATTTGAGTGGACTGTTTGAGAAAAATGTAAAATGTATTTAACATTGTTAAATAACATTATGTTATTTTCAACGTATTAAAATGTATTTATAATTCTAATACGAAATATGTGATTAAAAAACAATCACATGTTTCTGAGACCGAATTATTTAATTTCAAAATAGTAACTAAATTGAATCAGATTTAATAACTCTATTGTTGTAGTTGTGTTAAATTAATAACGACATATTGAATAGGGACGACCTATAGAAAT
>NW_017259543.1:22983-24579 GCF_001594045.1 Atta colombica | reverse complement strand
ATAATAAGGAGAGAAGATCGTCTAAAGCTCGCAGAAGGTTCCACTCAACGAAATCGACGAATTCGAGGACGCACGTTTCGTTCTCAAAGAGAAACATATGTAGCGATTCGAGCGATGCACGAAGAGTCCATGTGTTAAATCATAACGTCATCGAAATGTCCAATGACGCAGCATAGATTTCGCGAATTTTCGTGCTTGGTGCAAGTGTTTCGCAATGATGATCCAGCCAACAGATGGCGATCTTGTGGCATTGTTCCACTGTTTTATTTTTATAGATTAATTATCAATTATAGATTAATTTTAATCTTGGTTTAACTTTATGTTTTTCTAATTCATAGAAATTCTTAGAAAATACTTGATATATTAAAAATTTTAACAAAATCTGGTTTTTACACAAAGTATAAAATATAATACATAATTATTGGAAAAGATAAAAGTTAAATCCAAAATAAAATTGCACAGTGAAAAAAAACATTTTATACTTGTATTAAAACCAATTTTTGTTGAAATTTTTGTATTAAATTGATATTAAATTGATATTTCTTACAAATGAAATATTACAATTTATGGTTAAAAGATTAAATCAATAACATTTAAAAAAATGTAGTTTTAAAATAAAAATGTTAAGATAAATATATGTTAATTTAACATATTATAAATATTATTATAATTTTTTACTAATAAATTATGGTTCTACATTTTTTTCCAAATTGATGTATCAAAATAATAATAAATAAATCGATAAATCAGTTAAACTTGTAAAAGACTCTTTGTATTAATAAAAATATTACAAAAACATTACATGAATATGAAATAAAAAACTATAGGAATCAACGACAATTTTGATATCAAAGTATTATATTTTTTATATTAATTTTTACATAATATTTCTGTTACTTTCTAATATATTCATTATGTATTAAATTGACACAAAGATTTGAGTGGACTGTTTGAGAAAAATGTAAAATGTATTTAACATTGTTAAATAACATTATGTTATTTTCAACGTATTAAAATGTATTTATAATTCTAATACGAAATATGTGATTAAAAAACAATCACATGTTTCTGAGACCGAATTATTTAATTTCAAAATAGTAACTAAATTGAATCAGATTTAATAACTCTATTGTTGTAGTTGTGTTAAATTAATAACGACATATTGAATAGGGACGACCTATAGAAATGGTTCAAAATGAATATAATATAACATTACAAATTCCATATATTATTCATTATTACTCAACATTATTTTTATTTAATATTATTTATTATTATAATTTGACATTACAAATTCAATTTAATTTAACAATGCACATTTTTCAATTCTACAATTTAAATTAATAATACAAAAATGGACATTAGTTCTCGATTATAACGAATAAACATGTCATCGAAGGCTCATCATGAACTATTCCATTTCTTTCATGATTCATCTCTACCACCGTTAATCACTCGAAAAGGATATATCTCGCGATCTCTCAGTCGCATTTCGAGAGATCGAATAGTCGTGTTCGGCGCCACGTAACACTTACGCGGTAACGAGGATAATTCCTCGCGGCTCGAAAATACAGGCCACGATTAGAAAGGTCCAAC
>NW_017259543.1:17807-22883 GCF_001594045.1 Atta colombica | reverse complement strand
GGCGGCGGCGGCGGCGGCGGCGGCGGCGGCGGCGGTTCGTCGTGAAATTACATTACGGAGGAAGCCGCGGCACGGTGACTTCGCAACAACGCAGCGTTACTGTTTCACGGTGTTGGCAGTCTAGTTTAAGTAAAGTAGGCCTCATCGCGCGCGCGTACTGCCTAGTATGGTGGCACTTGACCCCAATACCTCTCGCTGCCGGGTCTCTTTCACCAACGAACACCACCGTCTTCCACCTTCCCTCTTCCGAAGCAAGCGTGTCGATCCGCTCGCCCATTAATCCGCGAGTATTTACAGAAACAAGAAAATTGACGCTCCCAGCGAGGAAAAAAAATAACGATCTAGAACGAGTGACACACTTATTGCTATTAATTAGGATAACCGTCGCGCATTTACGCTATCTTTCTACAATCGCAATTATTTCTTACCCTCTTTCAATTCTAAAAATAATATTCTCGCGCAAAAGATAAGCATCAACCAGCATCAACGCTTTCGAAAAGAGTGAATGAAAGGAGGTTCCTTTTTGCGAGGTGAACCAAAGGAAAGGCGTCGAATGTATTGAAAGTCTGGACCTACATGAAGAAACAGAATAACCATGACGTGAAATGAAAGGTGTAACATTGCGCATAATGGCGACAGCAATAATACAAATAACTAAATCAAATTTGAATTAATTTCATTTCTGAGAAATAATTTCACTGAAATAAATCGATCTTTATTTAAATACAGCGAAATAAAATTTTATTCCTAACAAATAACCATCTATTTTATTTCTTACAATTAATAAAATACAGGGTTGGGTAATAACTAGTTAAAACGTTAAAAGTTAAAAAAAAAAGTTCATAACTTTTAACTTAACTTAGTTAATTTTAAATGCATTAAATTTTAACTTAACTAAGTTACTTTTAAATGTTAATTTTTTAAAACATGTTTTTATCTCTTATAAATATCTTAGAAAAATAATAAGATTAAAGGCGTATATTCGTAATCTGTTCATATTTTAAGACCATCTTAAGTAATTTCTTAAGATACTAATACAGCCCTCTAATTGATCTATGTGGTTATGGCTTATGTCGTAAGCCTTAGTCCGGATCTATAAAGGTGTTTTAAGCCTTAAGTCATAAAAAAATTGACCAATTACAATCAAATATTCTTTTCGCATTCGATTGTAATTAATCAATTTCTTATGGCTTAAGATTTATTAAAAAGTAATCACCGGTCTTGTATCTTCTCTATATGCTGGCTATTTTCTTATATAAGTTATATAACTTATATAGTTATATCGTTATGTGTTATATACTTATATCATATATGAATAAAAAAATTAAAAATTTAATTTACTTAATAATCTATATTGTAATTATTTAATCTCATTTTAAGAAAAATTAGGACATTATGATCTAAACAATAATTTTTTACAAAATTAACTTTTTTTTTAACTTAAGTTAATTCAATATTGACTTAACTTACGTTAAATTAATTTTTTATTCCTTCAACTTTTAACTTAACTCTATTAATTTTGTAAAGCCATTAACTTTAACTTTATTCAGTTAAAAAAAAAAACATTAACTTAGCCAACCCTGATAAAATATATTTCACAGAAATGTATATTTTATTATCGCAACTTCTTCACAGAAAAAAAATAAATTCCTGATTCACGTGTATTTTGAACTCTATTTACTTTCATTTAAGTATAAAATGTTCTCTTCAATTATAAATGTTCACTGGCATTAATAATAAATAGATTTATGCAAAGTATACTTTATTCTTAAAATTGAAAATATTCTTGTTTCTAAAATCATTATATGGTTCTAACAATCGCATTATTTACAAACTATTTATTCTTCTGGATTAAGAATTATAAATTTAAAAATTCGCCGACAGGTGGCCACAGTGTGCAAGGATCAGTAACATCAAGATATCGGAAGTGGCATGGGTATAGCGAATGACGATTGACGATAGTTTTGTGAGTGAACTATTGCATTCGTGGAATACAATATACCTCTAAATGTGGTTCAATCTTTAAGGCTGAATGAAATATTTAGCTCGTCCTAATTTTGTCAGTTATGTTGCAAATGAGGATGCGCAAACAGCCGGCCGACTTTGTCATTGCTACGTGACGAAGAGGCGTCTATACACGCGGGTGGATTTTTCGCAGCGGATTCGCGGATCTGTTATCCATAATTAAATGGATGAGATGAGCAATGAATCCATCGCGGCGGATTCACCTGTATATGCAGCCAGTTCTCTATCATTGTGATTGATTGTCTGTTTGCATTCTTATTTGCAATACGACTAACGGAGATTGGTAGAACGATCTCAGCATTTCATTTGCCTTTGAACTACTACATTAGTAGACGATATAATCCAAGTTTGATTCAGTTTTTCCTCGGGAGCTTGTATCCCGTGCACATTAAGAAGCATATTCTATAAATATGGCACTTCATTTACAAAGCTATCGTCACTGTTTCTGCACAGCATTGGTTTCTGTCATCTTGATGTTACTAAAAAGCATACTGGGGGTTTGAAATAAATCGACAAAAGGTATCATTGAAAAAAAAATAATGCTAATATAAGCATATTTAATGTTGAACGAGGGCAACTTTATTCTTTTATTGAAATAAAATTTCTTTTGAACTAAGAATAAAATTTGTTTTATTTTACGAATAATTTATTGTTAATCGAAAATTGTTTATTCTCCGCGCTATTCTGAGCATAAAATATTCTTGGATTAAAGCTTTTATGCATTTCTTTAAGAATTTATTTTTTTTTTTATGTAAATATCGAAGAAAAACGTCGCAAGTAATATTCGTTTTGCAATATTTTGATATTTTTCTCTCAGTGTATTGAAACAGCCGATCAAATTTGGTCCCAAATTCACTCTCCTATTGTGCATCCACGGCAACGTTACACCTTTTTTTTTTTATGTTATGAAAGCGACGAGAAAACAAGATCGTTGCAAGTGAAGGCCGCGCCGCTGGCCCTGAACTTGAATTCGGCGCTCGAGCGATGGACCTCGAAACGAACCGGGTGGACTCGTTCCATTTGCTTGAGTTCGACGGCCAGGTTCATTGCCTTCGAAAGTTTTCTTTTTTTTTTTTTTTAGAGAGCCAAGCGTTTCCACAACCACGGACCGCGCGCCTCGAAATTCCCCGCGGCAACGCAGCACCTGCGGGATATCCGTCATAGCCGCGTTACGCACCAAGACGTGCCTGAATTACGCGCCGATTGCGATTTCGAAAGGCGAAAGAGTTCATTGCCATCGCTGTCAACGTGTAACACTATGTTACGTTACTCCTTCCGGGTTTATTCACTATCTTGATTACAATTTATATACATTATGTTCCTCCTCTCCCTCTCCGAATTTACTTGAGAAAATTTATGATAATAATAAAGTACCTGTAGTGATTCCCCAAGTTGTGTCAAATGAGAACTCGAGGTTTCGAATCAGAAATCCGAGATATTCAAATATTCGAGAATTGTGGATATAAAGCATGTTTTATAAAAAATTAAAAAAAAAATTATTTGTCAGCAATAAAAAAGAAGAAAAATATAAGGTC
This sequence comes from Atta colombica, assembly GCF_001594045.1. Classification (NCBI taxonomy): domain Eukaryota; kingdom Metazoa; phylum Arthropoda; class Insecta; order Hymenoptera; family Formicidae; genus Atta; species Atta colombica. The sequence goes on along the minus strand of NW_017259543.1, from coordinate 19,323 downwards.
CTTTTCTTGAAATAAAAAATAAATATATAAATTGGCATAGCAAAATAAGGACAGCAGTTATTTTTCTGTTTTTCAGAGAATTAAATAATTATTTATTTGTAATTAATTTACCGCTAATTAATAAATTAGTTAATAAATTAATTTATTAATTTCATTTATTTGATAATAAACATTACTGCTCGTCTTTAGCCGCTATATTTCTTACTTTGATTTTTTGTACGACGATTTCTAAAATGTGCGCTGTTACATTCATAATGTCAAATTGTATATCCAATTTCAGTATTATTTAATTATAATACTTCTAATCATTCCTATAGGTCACCAATACTCCTGCATAATATATGTCGTTAATTTAAAACATTAGAATTAAATTAACTCAAGAAATGTATTAATTTCATTCAGTTCATTATTTCCTAAATGCATGCGTTAATATAAACATTGTTATTTTTAATTTTAAAACTTTAAAACAATAATGGGGGTTGATTCATATATAGTTATCCTTTTAATCATGTTTTACATTAATGTCTTTGTGAACACGTGATCTTTTTGAATCCCTCTTGTATTCTAAAAACTATTATTTTCGATTTTTATAAAACTTGACTTATAGAGTAATTTTTTATGCTTTATTCGAATTTGAAATAAAAAATTCGAAATCATAAATCCAATATGGCGAACAAAAATTGAAAAAGTAATTAACATAAAACTCGGTTTTTCGAGAATTCTTAATTGCGAAATATAAATTTCCCATTTCGCTTTATTTAGAGCGCTCATCAGCGCAAACAGTATTGATTTTCAAACTGATTTTCAAATTCTGAGGATATTCAGTTCGTTCTTATTTTAAGACTATTTATTTTATCTTAAGAAACATCATAATACCTTCTGATTGATTCATATATGTGTTCGTACTGTTCTTAATATTGTTCTTAAAATTGTAACGATGGTCTTAAATATAAGATCCGAGTATGAATACTGGCCAAAGACGCGAAGTTCACGATCACTTGATCTCATCCCGAAAGTCTCTATAGTCCACTTTCTCCGGCAACGACAATAGCTCGCCATGGTGGAATCCACAGCTTTCCACATTCTTTTCGCGCTGCACAGAGCGAGGAGAGTGCGACGCCGCACCGCGGATAGGATGTGACGTGAAAATCTCGCGGCGGTTTCACGTTCGAGATCAGGACTTTCTCTCAACGATGGTGGCACCACGCTCGGCATCACGCAGTAGTAACAGCCACGATAAAACCAGACTGCACCGGCCTCTACCGCGGAAAGTAGGTCGTCGCAGTGAAAACGGCCGCGATTGATTATCGCGACATCCGTTCGCGGCTCGAAAACCGCGAGTCGTGCGGGAACCCGATTGAAGAAGTGACAACCTAAAATCACATGCTAATGTTTTTCAGGGTGAGAGGAAAAAGGAAGGAAAACGTTGCACGCCGAGCGAAATTAAAGAGAATTCTCCAGTCTTTTCACATAAAATATATAATAATTTATCAATACTAAATAAGTTTGTAATTAA
>NW_017259543.1:811-12707 GCF_001594045.1 Atta colombica | reverse complement strand
GGAGAGAGAGAGAGAGAGAGAGAGAGAGAGAGAGAGAGAGAGAGAAAGCTATATAACTGTCATTATTTTTTTAAATAGAATATTGTGTATTTAAATAGAATATTTTTTAAATAGAATATTACTAACTTCACAAATCCTTTGTAAAATATTAATTCAAAATATGAATCTGTAATTAATTACATTCTCAAAGATTGAAAATTATTTACGCCTAAAGTTGAGATCAGATTGGAATTTAACCAATCAAAGCAAAGTTCATTAAATAGAAATAAGCGTTTTATTTAAAATCATAAAAGTTTCAACTCACCAAGTTTTCTTTAATCAAAATAAATAAATTACAATATATAAAAAATGTAATTATAAATAAATAAAACTTAAATGAAAATAAAATACACAAAAAAGTGGAAGAGCCATATCCAAGCAAATACTCACAATAATAAAATAATCTAATAAAAATAACAAAATTAATATCGAATGTATAAAATAATATTCAATAGTTGTTGCATGTAAAATTTCGCATTCAATAAATAGAGAATTCATTCCTCAAAATCTCTCCTTGGACAATCAAATCGTCAAACTTTGTCGATTACTGACAACTCAAGCTTCCAAATTGTCGAAATCAAAAAAGCTTCACTGAGCTTAATATTGATTTTCTTTCTTCTGATTACTGATTAGTCAAATTCCAATTCGATTTCTTATCAATCTTAATCTCAGTAGTTTGATACGTTCATTTGACTACAAATCTGATAAATATCGCGAATTAATCTGACATATCTCTAGCGCGTTAGAGTACAGATAGATGATAAAAAGCTTAATTCTTCTCGTGATAGGAATGCAGAAGCAGAAGCAATTAGCCACACGCGAAATCACGGTTTTACGCAATTCACGCGCGGAACCTTCGTGGTTGGAACTTGATCCTCCGCGTATCGCACCGTGGCACGGTCAACTTTCTACCCGGCACGCTGCTGCCTGCAATTTTTTCCGGAGCTCTAGCCTCGTTTCGACGATACGAAACCGTTACGTAGTCGCGACCGGAGCGATCCCTCGATGCGCATCGGAGCTTTCACGTGACACACTAAAATGCACGCGAAATGTGCACGCCGAGGAGGTATCGGGGGGATCGGTATCGAGGCTCGTTAAATCCGATATCGGAGACTAATAGAGCGTTACATGTCGCCGGATACGCAGAACTGTGACGGCATTAATCCTCAACGACGGTCGATTACCCGCGCACAATCGAATTCATAATTTATGCAAAGTATATCGACATAAATAAAAAAGAAACTCGAAGAATATCGGAGAGACGTAAAAAGACATTTTACAATGCAAAATGTAGAGAGATCGTAGACTACTCACTTCGATTATTTTTCATGCACTGTAAAAAAATGTTGTGTTTACGTTAAAATCGGTCCACTTTGGTTCTTGATAAATTTTAACATATTCAGTTGTATTTAACACATTAAGATAATGTGATTACGTTATTTGATTATTTTGTATTAAATTAGTACTTCTTTGTATTAAACTAACATAATTTGACATAAATTAACAAAAGTATATAATTTCAAATATAAATTCTAAGAAAAATAAATAAAATATATGCGTGTTAATGTAATTACACAAGTTTACTAAAAAAATATTCTTCCACAGTTTGCTTACAAATTGTGCCAGTGTTATATTTTTGGTGTTAATTCTTATACATAATGTTTGCGTTATTTTCTAAGATATGTCTCGATTAAATTAACATAAAAACTTAAATGGATTGAAAACGTGAAATATATTGAATTTAACACGAACTTTCCAACTATACGGAGAATCATTAAAATACAGCATCATCCATCCTGAGCAGATAGAGCGGACTGAGTGAAAAAGTTTTCTACTATTTTGCGATTTTTGTAATAATTAACGAGATATTAATTATTAAAAATCTAAATATTGGTTTTCAATATTTCATATTTTATTCAACTACTATACAACTTTACAGAAAAACAGCAAGAGATAAAAATGATTTATTTTCTTCTTACAAAGTTCTGAGAATTTTTTCAGAATTTTTTTAGAATTTATTAATACCATATTTTCTCATGATGGTAAAAATAAGAAAATGCAGTACTGAAAAGTTGATAAAAAATTCTGAAAAAATTCTTAAAGTTCTATGAGAAGAAAATAAACGATTTTTGTCTCTAGCATTTTTTCTAGTAAAGTTGATAATATTTGAGTAAAAAAATTAAAATTGAAAACCAATATTTAGCGATTTTTAATAATTAACATCTCGTTAACCATTGCGAAAATTGCAAAATGTTAAAGGAGTTTTCGATTCAGTTTAATCCACTCTATGCTCTACCTGCTCAGGATGGATAGTACCGTATTTTAATAACACCCTGTATATGTGTGGACAGGTAAAGCAGAAATAACAGCTTATCTGGCATCGATTATTTAGGCTTAAACGTGAAACGATCAGTCTAATAATAAAAAAATCTAATAGTAGAAAAATGGAAGAGACGCAGAAAAAAATATCGCTTTTCCTTTACGTCTTAATTTAGCTTAATTAACATCGTCTATTTCTTACGCTAAGATTCAATTACGTGACTTCGCAATTTCCGTTTTATAACTGATATTTCCACGGTTATTTCTGGCTAATTTGAAAATAAAAGATAATAAGAGAGAAAACTAGTAATCCGAAAAAATGCCGCGGTAACTGCAAACCTTCCTATTCGCTGCGGACGCGCGAATGTACTTTCATCAGGCTATTTCGCTATCACGATTTGAAATTCATCACGAATATATTGGAAACGCAGCCTTGTTCCGAAAATTGCGCTTAATCGCAATTGCGTTTTTGAGGTCACAGTCGTGCTACACCGCGCCGACACGGAGAAACTATAATCTTCCGGTTTATCATCGCTCGCGCGCCAAATAACGCGATAAATGCGGAGGACCCCGTGTTTTATCTCGCTGCTCAAACAAATATTATACAACAGATTGGAACTAAGTATCGCGATGCTTCATCTCATTGCGTAATCATTGTAGTGCGTCGCGCCGCGCGAGGCCTAACAAACGCTACAAATGAACGCTCGTCCGCATTATGCGTAGCCTTGAGGTAAATGGGTCACCCGATACGGCGATAACAATTACCGCCCCGATATTGGTTTCTTGCAACGCGAATGAGAATGTCCCGATATTATCTATTCGCGACCGAAAGACCGAAAAATTCGGGTTACGAAAGAATTAATTGCCCGACGATTATATAATTCTAATGCTCATCGCTTGTATCAGTAACTATGTGTGGATAATTAGTCTTTTTTAATCTTTGTGGTTAGTCAAGAATTACTCAAGAATTATTTATTTTGTCGAAATAAATATAAAAGAAGGAAAAAAAAAACAAGAAAAAAACAAATAAGTCTTTTTTTTAATCTAAAGTTATATGGAACCAAATCATTTTTTATCAATAAAGAAAAATATTCTATTGAAAAAGATTGTTCAGTATTTATTTTCTTCTTTTAAGTAACAGTCTTTAACAAAAAATATTTTTCTTGACAAGAATCTTAAAATGTAGATTACAAATTTTTAAAAAACTCATTATCGTGTATGTAAGAATTTTTTTAAGAATGTTATAAAATTTTAATCGAAAAAGCAATTTTATATAATTTTATACACTTTCTGTGTAGCATTATATCATAAACAATTTTATTTCTGTAAAAATCAAATGGAAAACAGAAAATATTAGGTATGGGAAATATAAAACAATTTAACGTTTAGAAAGGAAGTTTTTGTTAAACGCAATTTGAAAAATTTTGTACATAAAGAGTAAAAAATTACACAATAAAAATTTCCGCAAGAATTAAAACAAATCCATAAGATTTAATTTTTTTTTTAAGTCCTCAAAATATTAATCATAGCCTAAAATTTTATTCTTATATCTACTACAAAACCAGAAAAAAATTAATATGTATACAATAAACGATTTGAAGATGAAAAGTTTTGTTTCTTGAAAATGTAACTTTCTGGATTTGTTCTACTTTTATGAAAATCTATTCAAATGTAAGTAAAATCAGAATTAGAAGTGGCTAATCGTCGCTTAATAGTTCCAATTAGAATGTACTATCTCGTTTTATACATACAAATTATGACCAATCATGCCTACGACGTTCAGTTCACTCGCAGCAATGAATCATAAACTGCAGCCTGATAAACTCGCACGTACGTTTGTACACGTAATCCTTAGCTATGGCAAATAACCGCCGAATGTTTCATCATCAATGCAACGCTCGAACGTCGGGTCTAAATGTTTTGCGTTATTGAAATTACTCGGTCGATTAATCATCACGGCCGTATGATAACCGAGTAACTGTTAAAAATAATATCGCTTATCATCGATGAAATTATAACCTTGAAATATCGGAATGTAGTCGTTCAAAAGTCGTTCCATTCTACCAGAACAAATATTTTTCCCTCTCTACAAGATCGATCATTGTCCAGAGACAACTAACGTAGGTTTAATCAGCGACAATGAGCTAGATAAATAAGTGTCGATTCACAAAAATTGATAAAACGGAAGTGCATCAAAGCAGGAATGCATCGGCCATTGTTACGAAAAGATAACGATATAGGCGAATGCGTCACTGGCGATTATCGCGCGGCGATAAGTCGACGAAGGAAAGGGACGCAATCGACGCTACGTGTTTGCAATAACATTAAACGGTAATTGCGCAACGAATTTGTTTATTCGTTCGTGTGCGTCGTTTCGAAATCGGCTTCGTAATCGTTCGCCGGGGATAAACAGGTGCATATACGACCGAAGTTGTTTTCGCGCTCTTCCCCGTAATCTCCGTCTCTGAGAACAAATCGAGCAGAGACTAAGGGAGGGGGATGAGGCGGTAGATAAAGAGAGCTGAAGAGGGTGATTCCCTTTTGTAATGATGAAGAAATCCGCGAACGGTGCCGCAATTGCACCTAGGAAATTCACGATCGTCGTCGCAGCAGGTGTTGTTATATTCGCAATCAGTAATCCAATTGCACAAAGGAACGTAATGGCGTAAGAACTGTTTTGTTCCATATGTGTGTGTGTGTGTGTGTGTGTGTGCGTGTGTGTGTGTGTGTGTGTGTGTGTGTGTGTGTGTGTGTGTGTGTGTGTATACATACACGAATCGTGTGCACTCCTGCCCGATCCCACGAATTAGTAAAACAAAATTGGTACGTTTTGCGCGTTTATCAAGATAGACAGATAAATATTATCGCCGAGCAGTCTAAAAACGTACAAAGAAAACAAATAAAAAGCAAGTTATACGCAGTTGGAAAATTTAATTGTGTTAAATTTAACACGTTTCACATATCTCATGATTCAAAAGGTCCACTTAAATTTGGATTTTAATTTCATGAATGTATTAAAATATATATTATTAAAATGATGTATTTATATTTTCATTTTTTATTGCATCTCTTTTAAATAAAATAATTTGAGGAAATGTATATATAATTTGATTCTTTGTTAACAAATTGCTAATCAATTGATTATTTTCTAAAAACAAAGATCTTTTAAAAAGAAATCTCCTCTGTATAAATACTTTTTGCTGACTATATGTTATATTTATATACGGCACACGGATTTGCCGAAATCTATCTTAACTATCTAGTTAATAAATATGTATCTCGAGAGAGATTGCATTTGAAACGACAACAATTATTCGCGTGAAGTAGCATCTATCGACGAAGATCGTCTCTTGAAATCGCGTTGCAACGAAGCGACGTGTAATTACGTCATGTTGGCACGAGCCAAGGATCATTCGCATCGTACGAATTCGCGATTATCACACATGCAATTAAATAACAACGTGATTTATGTAACGAGTGCGACGTGAAAAATCTAACTGTTTTCTCAAAACAGCCGATTTTTCACATGGGACCAAAAACATCATCAGGAACCAAAAACGTCAAAGGAATAAAAAATGACTCGTCAATTAATCCTCTTAATTATGTAAAATGTGACTTTTTAAAATATCTATCTGCAAAAAATTAATATGAAAAATATAACGTAACGTAAGTTGAAACATTATATAACACATTATATTCATTTAACTTACAGTTTTAAGATGTTTTTTTATATTAATTGTTCAATTACTCATAAATTGCATTTTAACACAAAGAACCAATATCTCAATTTACAGAATTTCCGGATGCTGTTTTATTCGCTTTCTAATCGATGCAAATATGAAAAGAAATAACTCAAAAAATTCTAAGCCTGAAACATAATTGAAAAGTATAGGAACAGAGAATAACAAATTTTTCAACTTATCAAAAATCCATTCTAATATACTCGATGAATTGAAATCTATTATTTTTCATTCCTCTTGTCTGCGCTTTCCAATTGCATCTCAAGCTTTAAAGAGAATACTTTTGCGAGAATTGTCTAAAAGAACCATCTAAGAAATGTTCTATAAGTCTTACGTTTCAATTTCTGACTTTGTTATTTAGAAAAAAAATAATACATAAAATTTTTCCCTCTTAAACAACGCATGGACGCTGTAAAATAGTCGATACCGGGAGTTGCATCTGACTCACCTTACCAAAGGAAAATTACGAGCCACACGGCAAACGAGAGCAAAAGGGCCGAAGGAAAGCAGTCGGAAACGAATAGACGTCCCTTCACGATTCGCGCCGATTTCCTTTTATACAGTCACCGGCGTATACCGGTAATACCGGCGCGCGGCAATGGAATTAGACGGTGAGTAGACCAGTGGGACGTTGAATCGGCGGGAATGCAAAATCGACGAGCGCAGAAAGGCCGGATGCTTTAGGCCTGAAATAGACGAGCGACGGAATTCCCGATCGGGAATGTCGGACAGAATCTTACTTCGAATTCCTGGAGGATGCATATTTATTACGTTAACGTCGATAGATAAAGCCTGAATGAATGCTTTAAGCTCCGTGACCGTGAAGCGAAAATAACAGCGTAAGATGAAAAGCTAATAGACAAATAATGCATTCCAACTCCAACAATAACTTTGATACAATCAATGATTGTATTATTATAGACACATTATAACTGTTTTCAATAAACGTGCCAGGTCTTGCCAGGTCTACTTCAAGCGTACCTGTTGTTAAATATATAATTTATAATTTTGTTAAATATTTATATATTATATTATTATCTATATTATTAAGGTATCCAAATTATGAATTTACAGTTGGAAATTTATGTTAAATTTAACACATTTCAACGTGTCCCAAATTTCATAGTCCACAATTTTCGCGTCAATTTAATACATGCTGAATATGACAGAAAGTAACACAAATATTTTAGGTGAAAAATTAATATGAAAAATATAGCCTTGATTTAAGTTGTAAGCAAATTGTCAAAACATATTTTTTAGTGAAATTAACATTTATTATATATTAAATTAACATTTTATTCATTTATATCTTTAAATAAATTATTTTTATGTTAATTGTTCAATTATTCGTAAATTGTGTTACTTTAATACAAAAAATGACGAATCTCTCAATTTACAATACAGCATATTCAAACGCATTATGTTACATTATGTTAAATTAGTACTCGGACATGTTAAAAGTTCAACACAAAAATGTTAACGAACATCGATATTAACACAAATACAAAATATTTTTTTAGTGCGTACGAAGGAAACATCACTTAAATAATTATTTCTAAAGCATGAAAGATAAGGAGTTGGGATAAGTTTTTTAAGCGCGCGCGGACTGAATATGTCCATAGACACAAAGAAAAGAAAGCAATCGAAGAGCTCACTAGCGTCATTTCGTTGCACAGCAACCATTCTTCCGGCTGACTCACGAATGTGATAAAGGCCGAACGGACTTACGTGTTTCTCGTCATGCAAAGAGAGACTCTCGCGCGCGGCTAGCGGATTAAAGCTTTTTGTTAAATTACTGCCAGATTTGTACTGTTAAATTCAAAATATCAAAATATATCCAATTTCAGTTATTTTTAATCACTTCTATAGGTCGTCACTGCTTCAACTCAATATTTCAATATGATATTTCAATATTTTAATATGAAAACAATGAAGTTAAACGCGACTTAATTATAATATAAAATTGGAATGATGAGAATAAATATAATTAAGTAAGAGATCCTATATCCTGTCAAAGTGGAGCTTAGTGCTTAAATATTTCGGTGTAAATTTATATCCAATTCTGTAAACCAGCACGGAAATCTTTTTCGGTCCTGAAACGCAATCACGAATAGAAATTATAATATCGCATGTTAAAGTGACAAGCAAATTTAATTTAATAATATTGTATACTAATACGCATTTCAAATTATTAGCAATTTTTTAGATTCTTATTAACAAATTATTAATATTCAAATTATTAATATTCTTATAAGACGTTTATTTGTTATTAACTTCTAGAGTGCTAAAATGTATTATTTTAGTACAAAATAGATGATTAAAGAAATCTGATTAATCTATTTCTGTCATTCAACAGCTTAGTTTCAAAGTAAAGTGTTCATAATGTATATATTTAATAAATAATAAACTTCAGAGTTGCCACAGAAAATGAATTTAAAAATTTCCTGACTTTCCCAGGTTTTCCAGATGAAAATGGAAAATTTTCCATGACTAATATGTACATTTAGATTCAAGAATTGTAGGAAAGCTATATTATTAAAAACGCAAAAATAGCTTAGTAGCATAGTAAAATTTTTGGGGCAAATTCAAGCCAGCAAAAAATAAATTAGTTTTGAAAAGAAGAATGTAGTTACGATGAAAAAGAGGGAAAGAAAAATAAAAGTACTAAATAAAATATAAATTTGAATTATTTTGTTAAAATCATTTAAAGTGCAAGTTTTGAATAAATGTTAGATATAACATTTAAAAAATTATAACATTTGAAATAGGAATAGTTTAAGAAAATTTTGAAGAAATTTCAAAATTCTAGACTTTTTTACATTTTCTCGATTTTTCCCGGTTTTTCATGGCCAATTTCAATTTCCCTGATTTTTCCCGGTTTTCTCGATTTTCTAGGTCTGTGACAATCCTGAACTTGTAAATAATAAATTAAATTTGAATCTCAGATCTATTCTCTTAGAGTGAAATCTCACTCTAAAAAGATTAAGATACAAAGATATTGTCTGTTGAAAGAAGTAAAAACATTTCCACTCTTTTCTTATAGCGAGATTCAATCCAAAAAAAAAATCTCACTACTTTTTTTTTGAAAGTAAACCTCACTCCAAAATAGTGAAAATCTGCCACTCTTATTTAAGAGCGCAAATATTTCCATTGTGTTTTTCAATAGTGATAATATTTTCACTCTTGGAGTGAGATTTTACTCCAAGAAATTTAAAGGATAATATATTTCTTGAGTTTACTTCCATTGCTTTAGTTAAATTAAGTGACGTTAAATACAGGAACAGTGGCGATCTATAGGAGTGTTGAGATTAAAACTGACTCAAATTGAATGTAAGTTGACATTATGAACATTATCAACATTGAGCGTGAAACAACGTAATTAATTAGCGAATATCTCGGTAGAGTATATAGTGTAACTCCTACACTTGGAGTACAAGGGACCTCCACGATTCGCGTCGCAGATCGATATCTGACACGTCGGTTATGTGATAGTCAAGCCGAGATAAAATCTCGCGACTGTAAGTCACGGCGCGCGTCATCGCCATTCGTCACTTTACCGTTCGTTTCTCTGTACCAGAGAGAGAACGTCGGCCTTCGGTACCGTGCTCGTCCATGAGCGCAATAAAATTTTCTTTGATCCACGTCACCTCACCTGCACGTAATAGACACCACCTGCGCGCGATATTTCAATCCCGCGCAGATTATACGTATCTATGCGGAAAACGCACAGTGCGTTTCCGTGCGTCGATCGCTTCTTCAGGGGAACTCGTGCGTTGCCTAGAAATGAACGATCGAGAGCGAAACCCGCAATTAGAACGCCATGCACGAGCGAAGGACAGGCGCGAATAGACGAGAATAGAAAAAACAAGAAATTCACATTAAGAGAAGTGTTTGGTATTCGTGACTATAATTTTATGGTAAAATAATTATAGTTATAGGAACTCCATATTCTCCTTTATTATTATTATATGCTATAATAATATATATGTTAATGATAACATGGTGTACAGTTTTCTTGAACTTGAAAAAGTTGTACTACAAGTTATGATATGCAGCAAAATATGAAGACATAAGTGGTACAAATAAACGAATTTTTATTCAATAAATGCAATCACAATTATATAGTGGATAGATATAATTATTTTCTTAAATTCAACTATTTGTACGAAAACGCGAAAAATATATTTAAAAAAACTGAAGACTTTCAAGTAGTGTGACTATTATTAACAATTCATTATATTTGCATTAAAACATAACTGTAAATATAGTTACCACAAATTCTAAAATTCCATAACCTTCCCTGATTTCAAGTCAAAATTTCACAACTTGACAAATTTCTTGACTTTAAATTTTGAAATATTTTCTATCTTAGCCCTGACTTGGAAATATTTTGTTGAAAGAGCAATTTAACATAAATTACTATTAAATTACTATTAATAGCAATAAAAAATAATTTAAATTACTATTAATAGCAATAAAAAATCTAATAACACAACAAACTATATATATTTGCATGGTTGAAACATTCGCGAAATATAGTTGTCTCAAAAAAAGACTATAAATTATAGCATAAAAGATAATAAATTATGATAATTTATCTCGTTTCTTTCTCTCAGTGCTCGAAAGCGAGATAAAGCCGGCCGTTGTTACGCTGATTGCGCGATCGCGAGTTTAAAAGTCGAATTCTACATCGAGAGGAGGGAAATCTCATTAGCTCCAATTGATTAATGGCGTTAAATCGCGATTTGCCGGACGCAATATTAGATACGTACGCATCTCGGCACGTAAAGACTATACGCTACCCGTGGTGCATTTTTATATAACGGCGTTATAACTATTTTATGTAACGCTCTCTCACGGTAGTCGTTACAACACACAAGGTAACGCGCGAGCGGCTATCTTATAATGAATTACACACATCGTAATCGCGTGCAGTCATACGTACTCGCGCCAGTAATCAACGATTATCTCGCTGACACTATTTCGCGCAATATCTTCGTAATGTACACCGGGAAAATTATTATTATCCAGGTGCGATCAATTAAACGTTTCGAACCCATATTGGGGGAAAAATATTAGACTAAAGCAAATAAATGAATCAGCGTTAATCAGAATGGTCTGCAAAACTACGTAGTAGTTTCTTTTTTTTTCATCTGTAGTGCAACTGATCGCGCGAGTACCGTTAGCGAAGTTAGCATTGCAACAAGGTGAAATGACACACGCCGACTCGCGACGTTAAAAGGGAAATGTCATTGGCGATCTTATCGTGATACCTGTTCCCGTCTAATCCGCCGTTTCACCTTCGACACTGCCTTCGCATTAAATGCCGGGTACAATCGATCACAGCTGATTTACGTTCGCGTCCCGCGGGAACGAGACGGAGGCGCTCAAGTCTAATGAGGAATTGATTGAAACACCTCCGGACAGCGCGTTTCGCACGAGTATCGTTATCGCTTCGTCCTGCACAGACTGTATTGACACAATTGTGGCGATTGGAATTTTAATCGACTCGTAGGAATGAGCTCCGTTTTGAACAACGCCGCAAACGCCTCTTTACACTGATTCCTCTTTACTTTCCGATGAGAGAAAAGTATAATATTAATGATATCTGTGATTGTATATAATTGTATGAAATAGTAATTATGATTATTAGACGCTCCATTTCTATGATTATTGCACTTTGTGCAAATTGTGTATCTTTATATTAAACGGAAAATTACAATAACAATAGTATGTTTTATGATTTTTATATAATGTACAAATTTTTTTGTAAAATAATAATAATATTAATATAATAT
>NW_017259543.1:0-779 GCF_001594045.1 Atta colombica | reverse complement strand
TATATATATAATGTCACATATAATGTTTGTATTTCTAGCGCTTTGGCAAAAATTACATAATTCGTTGACGACGAATATGATAAATCTAAAAATTGAACTTTAATTGCAATCTAATTTACTCATACAAATTATTTAATTACTGTAAAGAAGAATAATTTTTTTTGCAAGTTATAACAATTATTTACAGTTCTAACTCTATAAATATACATCTAATAATAATAGGTCCCAAAATTACCTACTACAATTTGTTGTAAATTTGTAATATAATTCTTTTAAACAGCATAAATATCAGCTACAGCCACAATCATTTTATCGGTGACGCCGCCGATTGATTTTCAAGCCAATTGCCATGCAACACGATCGGCGGAATGAGAATCTAATCCCGGCTCAACGGGCCAATGTCGATTGCCGTGTCGTACCGCCTCATGTTGTGTTACATAATGGCGATTATACAAGAATCGCATGCCGCGGCTGCCGGATCAGGGCCAGCGGTACGCGCGTTATTACGTAGCGAATAAATATATAATTGGGCTTGGCCGCATCTCGCGGGTAGGCTCGATTCAAGGCTAGGTCCATGACATAGAATCTCTGCGGTATTCTCGCGAATTACGCCGCGCGACGCGATATTAGCGCGATATTACAGCGTCATTATGAAATCACACAATCTTCCTCGATCCTTCTTCCCCTTTTCCCCACGTGAGAAATTCCATTCTCACTAGACCCAGGGCTCGGTCGTATTTCAAATAAATTTATTTAAAATATATATTTTATATATTTAT
>NW_017259542.1:1991384-2021828 GCF_001594045.1 Atta colombica | reverse complement strand
TATAAATATATATATATATTGAATTAATTATTGATATTGAATTAAATATAATAATTTTTTAATCAGAAATTGACATTTATACAGAATATAGTAAGATAGTCATTGAAGAAATCCTCGTTCGGAATGACGTTTTATATGAAATTATTAACTGATTCTCGATAACAACCGAAGAATCAATTAAACACAATTTTACAATTGGACTTTCAAACTTCTGACTTAATATTTATTTCGATCCGTAATGTCTTAACGCAGGAATAAATAAGATTAGCCTAGAGTGATAATTTTTATTATGTATCATATGTTAGTTCGTTGACATTGGATTATGTGTTAGTTCGTTACATAAATACGTTTTCTTTATTATTATCACTGATAAAGATTTTGTAAGTCGAAACATTTGAAATTTATAGCGTTATACAAATGTAATAAAAGACAAATTTTATTAGTTAACTACATTTGCTCGGTTTTTAAAAAAGCCTTGATTTTAATTTATAACTTTTATATTTATTAAAAACGCATTTATTTTGTATAAAAACGCTTTTCAAATAATCGAGATAACACAAAATACCTGAAACGAAATGAAGCACATGTTCGATTCGTTCGAGTATCATGGATTAGGTTAGACGTGCTCACTTGTCCTAAATCCGTTGTCACTGAACATTGAAGCGCATGAATGCAACTGCTCCAACCGCCATCTTATCTGTGAGTGCTCTCCAAGGGTGCTCTCTGTATTAATTTGGAGCATGCGACGCGAACAAACCTAAGAGGACTCCTATATGGTACTATTTTTGCTTTCCATTATGTTTGTGTCGTTCTTTGTCGATGATACAAGTCGACTTCGATTGATTTTGTTTGAATGGCGAGTTTAGCGTAGTTACGCATAGTCGAATTATAGAAAAAATTTATCCTTAAAAAAAAATATTGCAAACGAGCATTATAAGAAGCGTTATATTTCTAATGATAAGACTAATCTTCGACTTTATAACCGGAAAGAAATTCTTGCAACATGGAGCAAATGAGAATGGATTGAAATAAATTCAGATTTTCAGAAATATTGATTCACGAATGTTAAAATGAATGCTTTTCAATCCTGAATGCATTTTTATTCATTTATAGGAATTGCATGGAGTATATCTCTATGCCTTTCAATCTAAAAATAATATTAATTTTTTCTGTGCAAAGCACACACATTGTGAAACTATTCAATTCAAAATTTTGAATAGAAAATGTAGTTTATCCAATTGCATCCAATTAAATCTAATTGAATCCAATTGAATCCAATTAAATCCAAAAAATATATATACGCTATTTAAAATACGGATAGAAAAAAATTTTAATCCATTTTAATCCATTTTCGTTGAATTTATTGAGAAGGTATGAAATAATTGTTGTTGTTTTAAATAGAAAAAGCAAATTGTTAAGTGTATTATTATATTAATAAAATTGTTTGTTTTGTATTATTATATTAATCTTAACCTCGTCTATGTATGGAGAGAAACAAAAAATTTATTTAAGATAATTATAATAACGCAATTTTATTTGTATAAATTCCTAAATCAATTTTCATTTTTATACCCATATGTTACAGCCTATTACTAAAAGAATCTGCAATCTTTGCAAAATAATTTTGAAAAATGGTATAAATTTAGTAAAACTGAGCAATATACAAAAAATAAATTTTATCCAAACAAAAAATTTTATACAAAAAAAAATTGTATGAATGAAGAACAAGCCAGTTAAAATAAGTTTAAATCAAGATTCACAAGAATGTAAATTCATATGGTCTAAGTGAGCTTGTGCATTTTTATCTGCTTATGAAGCTCGAGATATTGAGGCAGAGAATACAAAAAAAGAAAAAATTTTGGCGATGTAACAGCTAACGATCTCAATATATTATTATTTGAAATATATCATATATATCATTATTTGAAATAGCAGTTTAAAAATTATGTACATATAATATATATGTATAATTAATACAATATATTATATAAATTTATATTTTCATATTTATATATTAGTTTTTTATATATCTTTATATTCATATTTAACAATATTTATATTTTATTTGCTTCGTAATACATTTTTGCAGTTAACAAGTGATCAAATGAGATGGAAATTTAACACTTTGAAGAAGTCATATAATAAAAAAAAAGGAGCACAATCATGCAAGCGGAAATGCACTGAAAGCTCTTGATGAATTTGAAGAACGAATACAAGAAATTCTAGGTGATAAAAGTAGTAATGTTTGTAAGAAAAATTCTTTCAATTCACCATTATTAAAAGCAACTTCTTCAAACCAATCTGAAAAATAAAATATTACAAACAATTTAAAAAATGATATAGAAAAAGAATTAAATAGTATTCAAAACAATATAAAAATAAACGAAGTAAAAAAACATAGCGTATATAAAACAGGCTCAGAGAATGTTAATGTAGAAAAAAAATCAAATAGTATACAAAGTAACATTAAAATTAATGCAGTAAAAAAAATGTAGCGTACCTGGAACAAATTCTACAGTAGCTCGTACAAAATTAGAATTAGAAAGATAATGGTTAGAACATTTGCAAATGTTACAACAAAAATATGAAATCATGATGAAAATGAATATAAAAGGAAAATAAAAGAACTTAAATTATAATATATAATAAAAAAAAAGAGAAAAGCTAAATTTGAAAAAGAAGAAAATCATGTTAGAAGAATTGAAATTCAACAAGATGATAGATCTACATCGAGAACAAAATGTCCATTGAAAAAAAAATGTGATTTATTAAAAAATATGATTCAATTCAGAAGTAATTTCAATCAAAGTATTTAATAACAATTTTTATTTTCAAAGTGTAAGGTATTTATGTTTATATTGTAATAATTTCAAAGTTATTAATTTTGATGTTTTAATTGTAATTGGTTTTTTCAAATATATTTTTTTTATGTAATAAAACCATTGCATTTTAGATATTAGTACACTAAATATAGTTGCATCGTTTATTAGATATTAGAGACTATTAATACTATTATTTCTAAAAGTTGTTAAAAAGAAAGAATGTTTCGTATATCAATAAATTAAAGTAATATATAGTTATGTTCACTACTTTAATTTCTTAAATAAATATTTTTCAAATAATGTGTTTTTGTATTAATATAATGTAACGCCAGTTGAATTGAAATAATAAATATGTTTACTACATAGACTAAAATTATGTGATATTACATGTTTGTTGTTAGTAGTTAAGAATTGTTCTTTCTAAATTTATACGAAATATAAAAGAACTAAGCTCTGTTAATATCAGAATATATTGATAGGAAAATAAAAATGTGATTCATTTAAGAATGTACAGGATGTCTGGAAATAATCGCCAAATATTTCATGGGCTATACTACTGCGAAGAGCATACGCTTACCGATCGCTTGGCGCGCGGGCCGTGAGAAACGGGAATAGCCTAATAAGCGCGCCGAGCTATGGAGGCTCGCGCGGCGCGGGACGCTTGCCAGCCAATCTCCAACTTCCAATCCGCGCGCCAAGCGATCGGTAAGCATGTACACTTCGCAGTAGTAGATCGGGCGAGCGCGTATTCGGCTATCTTTAAGGATTAATATCTTATTAACTATTGGGGAAATTTACAAAATGGTGGAGGACTTTTCGACTCAGTTTAATCCGCTCTACCTACCCATGAAATATTTGGTGATTACTTCTAGACACCCTGTATATTGGTGAGAAAATAAGAATGTGATTTATTAATAAATTAATGAAATATAAATATATACTTACATGAAATATAAATATATACTTACATAAAATAAAAACAAACTTGAAATAAATATTGTTAATTTGTTTCTTTTTTTGTATTAAAAAAGTTTTACATTTAATTATATGGAAATTGTACACAAATATATCTATCTAAACATGAAAACTGTTTTATCGAAATAAATAAGTAATATGTTTATTCTTTAGTTTTTGATAATTAATAAAAATAATAATTTCTAAAAATTATAAAGTAAAATAAATACATCTTTTTATTTAAATTTAGCTGTACATATATGTATATAATATTATGAGTATAAGACAATTTATTTTAAATTACCGCTGGATCAGGAAATTTAAGTTATTACATGATTAATTACAAGGATACATTTCTCGAAACATAATGTTTCGACGATCCAAGTTTCCTGCATCTACATTTCCATCTCTTTGTTCGTCACAATTTAACTCATTCATGTCTTCTTCAATATAAAAATCGTCATCATCATTTCCATTATTTATGCATATATTATGAAGTATACAACACGCTATTATGATCCAAGTCATAAAATGAGTATCATGTAACAGTAATTTTTGTATCATGTAACAGTAATTGTCGAAATCGGCCTTTTAAAATACTGAAAGCTCTTCCAATTACTCGAGTTGCTGAAACTTTTCTATTAAATTCTACATGATCTTCTTCAATTGTAAGATTACCATTATCTTTAAAAGAAGAGACAATCCATTTGTTTTTGCTATTCTATTAAAATCTTTATCTCCTAATAAAAACGTATTATTTAGAAAAATGTTTTCTCTTTCCTGTTCAGCAACTTGAAATAACTCTGATCTTTTCAACATACGGACATGAAAAGAGCCTGGATCGTCACAATATATATTAGTAAATTTCATCTTTCTATCGGTAATAGCTTGTAAAAGAATTGAGTAATATTGCTTCCTATTAAAATATTCCCTACCATTTTCTTCAGGTTTATTAATAAAAATATGAGAGCCAACTATGGCTCCGACACAGTTACGAATGCCTGCTATTTCTTTCTTCGTGAGATACTTTAATTATATTATTTCCTTCAGGCCATACAATAATTTCAGATACTAAGATAATTAGCCAGACTAAGATAATTAGTCAATCGATCGAATCGAGAAATGAGATTGATCAAAAACCTACGTTATGTTTACAGTAACTGTTACGAAAAGTATGTGTGGCTACTTTGCCGAAAACAGTCGATTAAAACCGATTAAAACAAAATTAATCTATATCGATCGAGATTCTTGCACCGAGAATAGGATATTGAAAATAAATAAATCGGATTTAATGTGCTTCGTATGGATTATAATTGGATCATATGAATCTGTTTCAATTATAAATTCCCTATTTCATGAAATTGAATATTGAATGAAAACGAAATCGTATTTAATGCAACCTGAATAATTTTGTTATGACCAACAAAAGTAATTCGATTCAATCAAAATTTCTTCGATTTTGCGGACGATAATAAAATCGATTTTGAAGTAACGAGAATCTGATTTTGCCGTGAGCAAAAAATATCCGATTCAGTCGGAATTTCTCCCAATTAACGGTTGAAAATTAAATTGGATTTAATCCAACGTAAATCCGATTTTGTCATGACTGACAAAAATAGTTCAATCAGAATTTCTCCGATTTTTCGGTAAAAATTAAATTGTCAATGTACGTATTTTTATTTGTAAAATTTTATTGTTATCGTTACAAGTATGTCTAATAGAAACAAAAATTAAATTCTTAGGTCTCCAATAAACAAAGAAACGCTATTAGTCTAAAATAATGCAACCAAAAGAATCATTTTTTCAACTTTAATAATTTCAAAATTATTTATTAGGTGTACAACTTTGCTTCCGCCGTTTTTTTTCCGAAATTCGAGGCTTTATTGTAAAAAACTGCTTATACATTTATGATTCAAAATATTGTCCATCGCTGGCCACTACTTTCTCCCATCTTTCGGGTAGCGTACGAATCCCGCGTCGAAAGAACTGGTCATCTTTTGAGGCTATCCACGAATCGATCCAATTTTTTACTTCTTCATAAGATCGGAAGTGCTGGTCAGCCAGGCCGTGTGCCATTGATCGAAACAAGTGATAGTCAAAGGGAGCAACGTCTGGAGAATACGGCGTGTGAGGTAGGACTTCCCATTTCAACGTTTCCAAGTATGTTTTGACCACTTTCGCAACATCGAGCATTGTCATGCTGCAAAATCACTTTATCGTGTCTCTCGTTGTTTTGCGGCCGTTGTCTTTCAATGCTTGGCTCAAACGCATCAATTGCATTCGATACCGATCGCCTGTGATTGTTTCAGTCGGTTTTAACAATTTATAATACACTACGCCGAGCTGGTTCCACCAAATACAGAGCATGACCTTGGACGTCAAAATCACGTTCTTGAAGCGTTGAAATCATTCACGACACGTTCTTTTACTAAGAGCGGCCTCACCATAAGTATTTGAGAGCTTCAACCGCAGATTTCTTCATATTGAAGCAAAAAATTAAAACCTCCCACAAATGACGAGAATTTGGCTCGTAAACTGACATTTTCAATCGAGAATAACTTTATGATGCAGACACAAATCGACTAATGTTTCTATGGGGTTATGTTGACAGATGCCCAAGTTTATTGTATGACGTCTATGATCTATTTATTTCGATCACCACTTACTGCTAAAGCCATCTATAGGAAAACGGCGGAAGCAAAGTTGTACACCCAATATAAAATTATTTATAAATTCTGAAAAATTTTGAGAAAGCTTTTATGATTAAAGCGATGTTGCAATTGTCGAAATGAAATCGAAAAAAATGTCGATTCGATCTTTGAACAAAAAAAAATTCAAAATATAAGATTACATATCACAAATTTATACCAAAAATATTAAAAATGTATTAAACTTTCATTACACTCTCTATATATGTAATTTTTTATCATTCGAAAATGTTGAAATTTCAATACAAATTTCGAATCGACAACTTTTCCATCGTAATGTCGTCGAAACGACATCTTTTCGAGGAACTATTTCTGACTGGGTATTTCAATGATACAATACATTATTAAATTCGTGATTTTTTATTACAAGCTGTTTATTAGTTATTACAAACTATTTATTACAAGCTTATTAAAAGCTGTATAAATAATTATGCATACTTTTAATAATATAATATCTTATATATTGCCGAAAAATTACAATCTTTCTTCTGCACTTATCCTCTCTATTAATAATCAAATTCGGATGATATCATTAAAATCACAGTTTTAAATAAAAATCGAATATTAAGTTTTAAACATGTACATGTCTATAAAACTAATAAATTATGAAATCAGTATCGTATAATTAATTTATTACTCTTATAATCATAAAGAAAATTATCCAATCACATTTCTGTCACAAAGCAAACATAAAATACGATTGGATGATTTTGGATCTTTATGCACACGTTTATGCGGCAAGTTTGTGTAGAATGCTTTATTTAAGATAATCTTGAAAGAATCGAATATCGGCCTTAAGTCTCACTTAAAATTAAAGTAACGTTAGTGCAACAGGGCCTTAATCATTCAAATTTTAATAGGCACGCGAATTTCCATAAAATAATAATATTTATTTTAATAATCATAAATTTTTATTAATTGTCGGTAACATCATTGTTCTTCAATTATCTGCGGGTTCGACTAGCCCATTGATAGTCACGAAAATTTGCACAGAAAAGGCAGAAAGAAATCTGAGAGGAGCCATGGCGGCGTGCAGGCGAAAGTCATCATACGCTAGCAGCACCAACATCAATTTTATAAATTGATGTGAATTACGTATTACATTTTCGCCACTGTCGATAAAATCGTAGTGTCGATAAATGGATTTGATGCTACATTCACAAACTGTGAATAAAGATAATATTAATTTACAAAAAAATATTTCTTTTAATCAGATAAGGTATTTTTTATAGATTTTTGAATGCTGAAAACAATGATGTCGCAAGTTAAATTTTATTAGCACGTCAGATTTTCGAAATAACTGAGATTTAATGTGCAAAAATGGCTCTTTAAAAAATGGCTGTTTAAAATGTTCTTATAAAAAAAAAATTAACGTTATCTCGAAATTGTAATCAGAAGTCATAAATGTATTGTTCATTCTCTACAAAATGTATCTTATTCTTTTTATCTCAATATTTTACTTTTTAGTCGCGTTATGAAGGATTCGAGTACAGAACTTTTCTAAGATAGTAAATTTTTCGCCTTTAACAATGAAATAATTATACTTACAATTTCTAGTTTGTGACTATCGATACACACAATGTAATTTATTATTATAGATTCTGCTAAATATATATATATACAGACGTTATACGTATAACATACACATATATACGTATAGTATCACACATACACGCACGCGCGTACACATTTCTAAAATAAATGTTTGTAAATGTTTCTTAATAGTCACAATTTGTCTCAGAAAAATCCTGTATTTAAATTCTTCGTTGCACGACTACAAAGTATATAAGGTACTGAAATTTAAAAAAAATGCATTTTATAGGATATGAACAATACATTCATCATAACAACAAATTTTAATAAGAATTTCAAGATAACCTTAACTTTCTTTATAAAAGAATGTCAAATGTAAAAAAAGTCATTTTTTAAACATTAAAACTTAATTACATTGGAAACCTAACGCTGAAATTTTTTGGCTTACAGCACCATTTTTAACATTCAAAAATTTAATTCGATGAGAAGTAATGTTCTACTGTAAATAAGTGCAGTATTCATATGTAATTGTATGTATATAGAATGTCTGGTAATGTCATAATCTCGAGGGCAGATAGAGCGAACTAAACTGAGCGAACTAAACAAATTTCTCTATCAGTTTGTAATTTTCGCAATAATTAACGAGATATTAATTTCTAAAAATTGAATAAACAAATAAAATCGACGCATAAGACAGCTTTAAGATATTTTTCAGAGTTTATGAAATATCTTGAAGATATTTTTTTCTCAAAAAAACTCTTAAAAATATCTTAAAATTGTTTTATGCGCTGATTTTAGATACTCTACTCAGTTAAAAAAAAGATGTTTATTAATGCAAAAGATGTCCGAAATAATTATTCCGAGTAATATTTATAATAACATATTATATTCAATAATGATTATTTATTTGGAAATTAAAAATCTGCAGCGTATTACTATATTTTGAACTATTTCTTCTCTCTCGAATTCTCTTTAAAATTTAACGTGGTTAGTAGAATACAAATAAATTTCATAGAAAGAATGGCTTGAAATTTGATGTTTTTGTAATTTAATAAACGTCATCTAATAAATATTTAATAAACGTTATACGAACATTTACAAAATGCTTCTTATGTTAACATCTACTACATTTTTTTAGTAATTTAAAAAACTATTTTTTTTAGGGAATAAGATAACTAAAAAAATTGATTGACTTCTCGACTGAGCAGAAATGTTATTTCAGTGAAACAGCTAAAGTTTCATTTGTACTACATGCATATAGAGTTAAAGTGGTTCTTTGTAACGTTAATGCATTCGAGAATTACATAGTCCAATATTACACACAGTTGGAAGAGTTTGAAACCACTGCTAAAATGATCATCAATCTTCTTTATTCTACTTTGAAAATATTTGAAAAAGTGAAAATGAAAACATTTGAATTGTTTGTGTAATAATATAAATATGATATCTTATATTTTTGTTTTTATTCAGTTAGCCTTAAACTGGACTATAGACCTTACACAGAAAACGTCATTGCTTCACGTGCACGCGAGAATTATGGTTCATGTTTCAAACACGCGCGCGCGCGCGTATGTGGTGTGTGTATATATATATATATATATATATATTTAGCGGAATCTATAATGATAAATTACATTGTATGTATCGAGTCATAAACTATAAGTATAAAGAAATTATAAGTATAATGATTTCATTGTTCAAAGGCAGAAAATTTACTATCTTAGAAAAATTCTGTACTTGAATTCTTCATAACGTGACTAAAAAGTAAAATATTGAAATAAAAAACATACATTTTATAGAAGATGAACAATACATTCATAACTTCTGATTACATTTTCGAGAATTCGTTAATCTTTTTTTACAAGAACATTTTAAATATTATATAACATAAGAGCCACTTTTGCACATTAAATTTCAATTATTTAAAAAATCTGACGTGAAGTGAAATTTAACTTGCAGCATCGTTTTCAGAATCCAAAAATCTTAAAAAAACACTTTATCTGATTAAAAAAAACATTTTTTTATAAATTAATATTATCTTTATTCACAGTTTGTGACTGTAGCATCAAATCCATTTTCGACACTACGATTTTATCGACAATGGTGAAAATGTGATATCTAGTTCACATCAATAAAATTGATGTTGGTGCCATTAGCGTACGATGACTTTCGCCTGTCACATGAAAAAGGCCACCATGACCTCTCAGATTTCTTTCTGACAAAGGTTATTAATTGATCAATTAAATTATGAAAATTCTAGTGAATTTGTTCACTTTTGTAATTTTCACCTCATTTCAATATATACAATCGATCCTGATTAAATCTGCTACCAATTTGTCGATGTTAACATTTTGCTATCTGAGAGTATCTCGTTGGTGTTTATGTTAATATTTATTAAAGACCGTCAATCTTGGACAAATTTTCGATTATATAAAAAGGGCCCTCAAGGGCCCGGAGATAATTGAAGAACGCTGACATTATCGACATAATTAAAGATATAAATTTGCTATTATTAATATAAATATTTGGCTCATACATTATTAAATTCATGATTTTATTACATAAATATTCCATAAATAAATATGCATACTTATAAAGCTATAGTATCTTACATATTGCAGAAAAATTACAATTTTTTCTCTGCAGTTATCATCGCTGTTGATAATCAAACTTTGACGATAATGAAATCACAATTTTAAACAAAAATCGAATATTATTAAGTTTTAAATGCATAAATACGTCTACTAAATTAATAAATCATAAAATTAGTACAATGTTATCAGTTTTTAACTTTTAATTACTTCAATATTCACAAAGACGCGAACTCCTATAAGGATGTCGGTCTTTAATAATATCTTGTTGATGGTTAATAATCGCAAATTTATATCAATTGTCGATAATATCAGTATTCTTCAATTTATCTCCGGGCCTTTTTTGCGTGGAAAATTTGCTCAGAATTGATGGTTTTTAATATTTATCTCGTCGGTAGTTTACAATAAAACGATGGAATGAGTTTCCATTCTACATTCTCGTTCATGGTTGGTCGAAACATGACAGATAGTTCGTGACCTAATTCACGCAGAGGAAGGAGAAGAAAAGTCGCGGTAAATTGTGCATTTTATCATGCCCTTCGACTTCGATGGCATCACCAACCTAAACGCACGATCGCGACGACACGATATCAATTTTTGAGTCAGGCACGGACATCTGGAAGATCTAGTAAGTGAGGCTACTCATCGCAAAAAGTATTTCTCAGTTCTTTCTTTTCTTTATCCCTTTTACTTTCGAAACAGCTGTTCGCGATAGGTATCGTTGTTCTCCTGAAATTGACGAGCTCACGTTTCTGTATCTCAGGGTATTGTGATTTTTGACTGCCTAAATTATCTGTGTTGACATTGTGTACTGTTTGTTCTAGCACAATGTCTCATAACATCGCCTGTATTTGCATCTGTCAGACCTCTCAATGAAACAGGCATATACGCACACATCTACACATGTGAGAATTTCCGAAAATACGATACTTTATTCTGAAGAAAGAAGTATAAATAATTTCCACTTAACATAAGACTTTCTTTATTGATAAGATTTAAATAGGTATGTAAAAGAATAATTATACTTTTTCCTTATGAATGATGTAATGACTGAAGTAATAGAGCTGCCTTCTACAGAGATGGCACCATTTTTTGCAAAGAAGAAATTTATAATAAAAATTTTATTGTATTGATTTAAAACTTTGCTTTTCATTTAATGACACAAGTTGACTCAAACATATTATTCTATCTTGATATTCAATGAATACAAACAGAATGTAACAAAGACAGATACTTGTGACAGATACAAAGAATGATACTTGTATTCTCTGATAAAAAAAAGTTGATAGAGAACAATAGAAAAATCCTATCTATATATGTTTTGAATACAGAATCTGGTTCGCGAATTCATTAATTTGAATCAGATGTTATAGGAATCTTATACAAATCTTATAAAATTTGATAAAATACAATAGGATTCATATCCAATCAGTCGTGATGCTCGCGAAATCAATGACAGAAAATGATATAAATTTATAGAAGATAAATTGATAAAAATCTTATTGTTCTCAATTGTCTTCTATCAACTTTTTTTACCAGAGTTAACACTGTTGACTTGTGTCATCAAATAGAAAGTATCTTTTAACTTTTCTTTTTTGTTATTAGAAAATTTTTTTTATTAAAAATGAATATATAGGACAGAAAACATGATTCAAGTGTAAGACACTAATTATGAGATGTTGCATAAGTTGTTAAATATGATACAATCTCTGTTCTATATGATAATACTTTTGACATTTTTACGAGTGTTGTCTTCAAAGATGCCAAAGGATTTATGAGTTATCGCTGAGACATTATCAATGAATCACAACACATGGCAATAACCTATATACTCTATTCTATGTGATGTTACATTGTGTTATGAGAAATTATTTTATATTTTATACAATTGTACTACTTCATATTGTACTTTTTAAATATAGTCTCTTTGTTTTCATTAATAATAAATTTATAACTTTAAAAAAATTTATAACTTTAAAAAATTAAGAAATATTTTTGAAATCTTTTATTATTTGTTTTATAATTTTATTAGAATTTTTACAGATGTTCTTACTAAATATAAAAATAATGAATATAAGTATCTTTTTATAATTTTATAATTTTATAGTTGCAAAAATAATTACAAAAATAATCATAATTTATGATTTTTTGATTATAGATATGGAATCTTTCCTGCAACTTTTTGATCCACAAAACAATAAGGATTTAAGAAAGAGACAATGGGATTCTGAGAATGAAGGAAATGGATTGTCGGACTGTGACACTTCTAGCGCTGATGAGGATCAAGAAGATCGATTGCCACCAGAGCCAGAACAAGGAAACATAGAGTACAAATTAAAATTGATAAATCCATCTAGTCAACGTTTTGAACATCTCGTTACCCAGATGAAATGGAGACTAAAAGAGGGGCATGGAGAAGCGATTTATCAAATTGGTATAAATAGCCACAATTACAATTTTGTATAACTTTCTTTTTGATTGTTTCTTAATATATTACATACGTAGGAGTGGAGGATAATGGAAAACTGGCAGGTTTAACAAAAGACGAAATGAAAGCGTCCTTGAAGACTCTGAAGGATATGGCTTCTAGATTGGGTGCTACTATAAGAGTATTACGCGAGCGAATAGCCACAAATTCTGCAAGTAAGACTCTAGCGTTGCAAAATAATAGTAATAATAATAATAATGAGGAAAAGAAAGTCGCTGAAGTGCTGGTAAAAAAATTACGGAAGGATGACAGAGAGGACCAGGATAGTATCATAGATCTGAGATTGGCAGTCACTGGTGCACAGGATGCTGGAAAGTCGACTCTCTTAGGTGAGAGGATTAGCAGAGGATATTTAAGGTAGAGAAACGTCACTGGTAGTCTATGCTACGCTTTGCTATTTGCGGTCTACTTTATAAATATATCAAAAATATGATTATGAAGATTGATTATGAAGTGAAATTACATATATAGGAGTACTGACGCAAGGTGAACTGGACAATGGAAGAGGTAGAGCAAGGCTTAACATGTTGCGTCACTTGCATGAGATAAAGACTGGTCGTACATCCTCGATATCGCACGAGATTATCGGATTCGATAGCGCGGGTCACGTTTTAAACTATGCCGAAATGGCAACGGCTGAAGAGATATGCGAGCACGCGTCGAAAGTTGTTACATTTATCGATTTGGCAGGACATCGAAAGTATTTGAGGACGACAGTACTTGGGCTGACAGG
The DNA here is from genome assembly GCF_001594045.1 of Atta colombica. Lineage (NCBI taxonomy): Eukaryota > Metazoa > Arthropoda > Insecta > Hymenoptera > Formicidae > Atta > Atta colombica. Next base: position 2,007,999 of record NW_017259542.1, on the reverse strand, counting down.
TATACATAACTTTTAAAGATCTAACTGTTTAGATTTTATCATAATCTATTATGAAGATGTGAATTATTCTAAAATATTTCTTATTATTTCCCGTAACTTGTATAAGAAATTATATGAAAAATAATTAAGAAAAATAATTATATGAAAATAATTACATTTTCTCGTATACACAGGATATTCGCCACATCATGTTATGCTAGTAGTGGCTCCACCTTTGAACGAAGCGTCCCAGGAACATATGGCTCTTTGTTTAGCATTAAAACTTCCATTCTTCATTGTTGTAAATAAAATCGATTTGGGATTTTGCGACATGTCTGAGACTCTAGCTCAACTCGAGAACGCTATGATGACGCAGGGCTATCCTAAGCAATTAGTATTGTTTAGAAATAATGACTTACCATCATGGGATTACACGTCTGATGTGATACCAATATTTAATGTCAGTTGTGTTACCGGTGAGGGTTTGGAAGAATTGACTATCTTTATCAAAAATTTATCACCTTACGAAACGAATTCGATCGAATCGGACCCAGAATCATGTTTATTTCAGATTGACGAGACGTTTAGGTACGTGCAATTCGATTTCTATATTTTTAAAGATTTTATTAATAAATCAAATTTTACGAATCTTTGACATTTCAAGAATAATTTTAATGTTTGCATATTTAATATATATCACAGCAAAAAGCCTTTACGAATATGCGAAAAAAATATATTATCTTTTTATATAGGGTAGTAGGTTTAACACAACCAGTTTTAGGAGGGTTACTTGTTAAGGGAGCAATCGCACCAGGAACTCGTTTATTGGTAGGACCCTTGCCGGACGGAGAATTTAGCCCAGTGAAAGTAGTTAGTCTACATCGCAATAAAGCTCCGTGCTGTTTAGTTAGAGCATCACAGAGCGCCAGTTTGACTCTAGCACCACCGACGAATCGTAGTCCTCCCTTGCCACATCTTCGTCCAGGAATGGTTTTAGTCTCTCTACGTGATCGACCGCACGCAACACTTTTCTTTCAGGTGTCTGAAGAAAGTTTGATGTATTTGACAAACTGTTATTCCGAATATTTCTGCCATTCAGATAATAAGGTTTTAATGATGTCCTGTTAACATTAAAAATGACGACTCAGTAATGCCTTAATGACGTTAAAGATTATTGACATTATCTTGCTACTTGGCATAATAGATGGCAATACAAATTCTTATTTTTATTCGACTATATCGAAAAAAACATGAAGAACAGTCTCTGTCAAGAAATGAATGAAAAGCGATCTATTTTACGTGAGGATACGTCGGAATGCATACGAAGTATGCTTTATATCGAGAAAATAAGAAGAATGATTCAAGTCGTATGAAATTAAAGAAGAGTCTATGTAGCGTAATATTCACTGCTCATAAATTACACAAATTTACAGAAAATAAATAATATATGAATAAAGTGCAAGGAACAGGATTGAAAACCAAGACAATTCTCGTTTTCAATCGTACCATTATAATATTTATGAGAAAAAAATATATTGCGCTATATAACCTCTTCTTTAATTTCATATAAACTTCGATTCTGCGTCGATTCTATATCTTTAAACAAGATGAAAATTACAAAGCGAGCATTTATTAGGTGTTGATCAATGAAATATCAGTATTCTAGTAAATTCACTCACTTTTATAATTTTCACCTCATTTCGAAATACAAAATCGATCCCTTGAATTGATCCTCGTTCTTCTCATTTTCTCGATATAAATCACACTTTGTATGTGTTCCGACATAGATCGATCACGCCTTGTGGGAAATAGATTATTTTTCATTCATTTCTTGACATAAATTTTTCTTCATGTTTTTTTCGATATAGTATATAGCTCAAGCGTCAATATAATCTTTTATTTTTAAATCTGTTTTTAAAGTAGATTTTATTCCAATTTGCAATTAAAATTTACATATAGTGATCAAGTTGCGTAGCTAATCTTGTTTCTGTAAAAATAAAAGTTTAAATACTCTATTTCAGGCGACTGTTTTAATAGTATATCACGCCACCGCAATATTTCCTGGCTTTCAAACGACAGTACACGTGGGTAACGTGAGGCAAACTTGCGTCATTGAGGGAATAATGGATGCGAATGACAGGGGACTGCAGACGAACGATACTGCTTCTGTGTTATTTAGATTCGTCAGTCATCCAGAATATCTTCACGTTGGGATGCGACTGTTGTTCAGGGAGGGACGTACTAAGGGGATTGGCAAAATCACGCAAATCTTTCCTATGATTGGGTCGCAGAACTCGATCAAATAAAGTAACACGATGTAAATTGATGATATCTGTTTTCATGGTATTTATATATATGTAATTTAAAGAAGATATGAAAAAAAATCATAATTATTTAAAAAAAATAGAATTATATCGCTGATGTTATTGGCAGTACTAATATATTTTCATTATATACTTTGTTCAAAATAATTGGATTGCTTATTGAAATGTCATTATTTTATAATACATATGAAGTAAATATAATAAGACTTCGAAAGTATTCTTTAGTTTTTATATGCATATAGACTTTTAGTCTATATATTTATTCATGTAAATATATTTAATTTCTTTCGTTGATATTTGGTTTAAGCAGAATTAATCAAAAGTGATCCTGTTATTATTTTGAGCAGTGTAACATGTTTAATACACAAAAAAAATTTAGTTTCGTGTGTCAAAGTCAAGAATTATACTAATAAAAAAAAGTATGACCAAGAGTATATACTTAAAAGAGTGGCACAAAACGGTATGTTTCAATATAAAGATGTAGTTAAGTTTTCTAATCTGAAAGCATATTTTTTTATTATTGTTTTGTGCAATATTAATACTTATCCTAGAAAAAAAATTTATTTTTTGTTACAAGAGAAATTTTGAATATATCCAAGAAAAATACAATAAACATTTTTGTATAAGCATATAACTAAAATTTTTTGGCTTGAAGACAAGCTTTATACATCTGTATGTATAAAAGTATTCTCTCGAAATTATTTTTGTTTACTGTATATGTTTAAAACAATGTGTTTTAAACAAAAATATACATACAACATATATCTTTTCTATATTTTGATTTAATTATTTAATTTTTCAATGATGTAATGTATATTGTAAAAAATCAAGAATTATGGGGAAATTCTTCTTCATTTGATGATCTCCAATGTGTGATCTTTTTCACTATATTTTGTTACTCTAGTTTATAATAAACAGTATTGGATGTACAAATAATATTGTTTGTACTATCTAGCACGATCTATGTGTTATACTTCATATGATTAGAATCGCGCGTTTCCAAGCTTGATATTAAGCGTTAGAAATATAAAAAAAAATAAATCATGATGATGATAATTTTCTGTACATTAATTCGAAACGACCGTTAATCCCTTGTTCAAGATAAAAATTCAGATTAGAGGAGCACCCTCCAATGATCTTGATCTTGACATATATTGTTAAGGTCATGATCTTAAGTGACCTTCAACAGGTTTTAATCATCACTCGTTATTGCTTGCATCATGGGAGCGTGACTTTCAGAGTGCGAGCATAATGCAAATAGACATAGTGTGCTCATAACTAACAAGTAAATCTTTTACTCGGCGAAACTTGGTACATTTGTAGAGCAGACGAAAATTTAGATACCTATTTTTTTATATCGTCAATGGTGCAGATTTGGAGAAATTACTCTTATAATGATAAACACGAGCACGATAATTTCTTGCATTTTAGCTTATTCTGTTAGAGCTACTGCTATTAGAGGTGATAAGAGGCTAATATGTTTCTCGAAAGCAAATCTAGTGTAAAAAAATGTAGAATTCAAAATGCCAGACTCAATATGGTAACCTGTTGAAAGAGATACAATTTTATCTCACTCTTTGCCGAACATAGGATTAACCAATGAAGAAGTGGCGAGAGGATGAAGCTATCTCCATTTCGTTTTTTTTGTTTTTATTATTTTTTAAATATTCTTTTTAAATATTCTTTTCTATATTTTTTATATTTTTACAATTTTTGTAATATTTGAAATTTTTTAGCGTGATTTTAATTTTTATTCTTTACAGAAATGATATTAAAAAAACTTTTATTAACTCTTGTTAACAAGCTAATTGATTTTTATAATAATAAATATAAATATATATAAACACACACACACACACATATATGTGGGAGTTTTGTTAAAATGATTTACTCGTAATATCTTTTTTATATCTCCCTCGTACAAATATCCTGCTAGCATAGGTTCACACACAGTCCTGTCCCGGATTAAAAAGATTAAGTTCCTTGATTCAAAATAGGATCCACGATCGTATGATTCTTGAAATCTGAATCAGTCTTATTGAGACATTGATGTATGTTTTAGAATCATCTAGGTGCGTTCGACTCGCTCCATCCCCTTCCATGCAGATGCGAGACAAAGCGTCTGTTCTAACGTCCTTTCATTCTATTTTTCTTATTCCTTCTTTTCCAGAGTTTGGACGTAACAATGCAAATACACAAGACGCAAATTTCATATGTAATCTACCGTATCATGCAGTTGTGAAGTTGTCCAGCACGACCAAAAAGTTCGAGTCGTTTTCGACACTTCATGTAAGATTGATTCAATAATGTCACTCAACGACGTGATAATGGTAGGACTTACACTGCAACAAGATGTCTTTACATTGCTCATCAGGTTTCATCAATGGCAATATATTCTCATAGGAGACATTTAAAAAATGTATAGACAAGTCTTGATTCATGAAAAACAACAAAGCTTACAAAAAATTTTGTGGCGCGCTAACAAGAAATATGATTTGCAAATTTTCAAATTAAAAACCGTGATATATGGCACAGCATGTGTGCCATATCTAGTTGTGCGAGCATTACAAGAGATTACAGCTAATTTGAATCAACACAGCCATCCAGGAGCATCAAAGATCTTAACAGATTTCTACGTCGACGATCTCATCACAGGAGCAAACACAATCCAGGAATTCGTAGTCATCAAAGAAGATATTAATACAATTTTGAATAAAGCTGGATTTATTTTACAAATGGATTTTTAATCACTCTGCAATTGTTAGGGATGCATCATCAGATGGTACATTAACCTTCGACAATGCAACACATCGATACTGGGATTGCAATGGAACTCCACGAAAGATTTAGATTTTCCATCGATGAAGCTGATCAAATCATAACTTCGAAACGCTCAATTTTATCAAGTATTGCACACGTATTTGACTCTTTGAGACTCATTAGACCAGTCATCATAACAGCGAAACTCTTCATGCAACATGGCAATTAAAACTGAACTAGAATGAAGCAATTCCTCTAGACATGCACACTCAATAGCTTCACTATCAAACAGAATTACCGCAATTGAACGCACTCCGTATTACACGAAGCATCATTGCACATACGGATTTCAAGAAAGTGGAATTACATAGTTTCGTTGATGCGAAAGGACATATGGTGTATCTATTCTCACAGTACAGATTAGCGATCACTGTTATGTGAGCTTAATATATGGCATCACTAAAGAATTTATCACTTTCAAGGCTAGAACTGTGTGCAGGATTGTTAGTCACTCAATTAACACATAAAGCTTAGTTTGCGATAATCGACACAATATTATCGTTCCATCTTTCTTTTTCATTAAAACAGCTGGTGACATCCAAGGACTTTCAGATTCCTCTATTACTCCCTGTTCCCTCATTTCTTCAATAATTTCATCGACTTTTGCCCTCATATGAAATGGAACTCGATGAGGAGCCTTTAGGGAAGAGAATCTTTCAAATTAATCTCATTTTCTCTTTTTCAATTTTCTGCAATAATTCTCACAATTTCCTGCAATAATCTGCCAAGAAAATACTTCACAAAATTCATTCAGTAATTCCGTAAAAAGCTTTTTCTGAAATTGCGTTAAATGCTCAAAATCCTTGTCGAAAAGACACTTTAAATTCGAGGGAACATCAAAATCAGATGATTTGTTTACGTGAAAACATTGAATTTCGTTCTTCTCTGTTCCTTTCTACCAAAAACAGATTCAAAGATATTTTCTAAATTGAGTTTTTCGAGAAAATCTACATCAAGAATACATTCATCATTGATTTTTGCCACTAACATTGGAATCTCAACCAAATAGTTTCCTAGTCGAACCTTTGTATGCACTTTGTAGTTAATCGACACTTTTTCGTCCGTGGGATATTTTAAATTACAGTTATTTATTTTAAGTTTACATTGACTCGGTTCAATTAAATTATTTAAAATTGACACATCAGAGTCTGTATCGATTTTCAGAACACAGCGCTTATTATTTATTTCTCCTTGAAAACAAAAACTCATTAAATTACATTTAAGTTTATTAATCCTGAAAGAACATTGATTATTATTACAATAATTGTTTTCGGGGTATCCCTGAAATCAGTCGAATGCATCCTGCTAAATTCGATTATTCCTGGTTTACTGATTTACCTGGACATTCTGATCGGAAATGTCCCTCTTTATTACATTCTCAACATTCTTTACCGTTATCTTTTTTTATTTTTCTATAATCCTTCCCCTTTTTAAATTTCTTAAATCCATTTTTATTAATTTTTTTTCTCTTTAGGTTTATCATAGTGCTCATCTTGCTTTTTCCCCCTTCTTGAAATTAAAATTTTTTCCTTTTTTTTTTTCATAATTAAAATTTATCCTTCTTTCTATGTTGAAAAAACTTTTTCTATATCGATTTGACCGCTTTTGCTCGTTTCTGATGATGTTATTCCTTCAATCTAAAGTGTTCTTTTTACAAATCTGTCGGATAGAGCGGAAACGAATTGTGCGATTTTATCGCGAACCGTATCGGAACATTCCGAATATGCCGATTGCGATAATCTTTTGATATGGTATCCGAGCCCAACGAGGCAATACTCTCTCCGTATTTCTGTCTTCTATTCGTAAACTGCGAATAATAATAAATGTAATGATTGCATTTTCCCGAAATGCATCTCGAGTTTAGATTTCAATTCTTCGAATCACAAACTCTTCAAATTTTGCAAGTTTTCCAAGATTGCGCGCGCTCTACCGCGTAAACACGACATCAAGATAGCAGTTTTCGTCTCCTCTCTCCAACGGTTCGCTCGAACAATTAAATTAAATTGCGCGAGATATTCATGTAAAGGCGCGTTCCCTTCGTAAGAATCAAGCTTAAACTTAACATCCATCTGACCGCGAAATGCCACAGACGCGTCAAAATGATTAGCAGCGTCCGTCTGTATGCAAAGCGGTATGGCCAAGTCGTCATGCTCGACAATATTTTGCTCGCAAAAGAATTTTCGCAACGGAATCAACGCATCCGACAACATTCGCAACAGAATCTTGTACGCGAACGTTCGCGACAGAATCACGTCCGCAAATATTATTGGAAGGACTTAACTGTTTTGCGAAGTCGCGTAGCCTCTCTTACAATTGACAGATTTGCACATCTCGTATTGACGTATTGACTCCGCAAACGTCGTCACTGTTTCTCCCGCAAAACCATCTGTAGCACCGTTTGCATCGGGGAAGTCTCCTCAATTTGCGGGGCTGCCTCCTCCACTATCTCCGTTTCTCGTGGAACGATCGTCGATCTTTCCGGGTTTTCTATTTGAGTTCTCCCTCTCATGACAATCGGTGAACGAATCATCCGAGACCCTTTGGATCCCGGACGAGCCCCCAAAATGTTGCGCCCGTCTTGCAATGTTCACACTCGCGACGCGCTCTTTTGAATCACGGGAAAGAAAGGACTCAAAGATTTATAGGAAATAACAAGGAACTCTTTTTATTAATAAACAATTTTTATTAATAAACTCGAGCAAACAAGGAACTCCGTAAAATATAATATATCTCGGCGGAAAAGCACGTCCGGACGAACTGCTCTCCGTAGATCTGCCTGTCGCGGACCAATGGCGCATCTGAGCAATTTGACACTGGTGTCAAATTATAGCGCAGCTGCGACGGAATACGGGTGTAACAATACTCACAATTTCACAGACTCATTTGAGTTGCATATTGCATGCGTTTCATAAATAACTGGCACAATCAAAGGCACAAACTTAAGTTACGAGGTTTTCTTGTCCTCGAATTAGAGACTGCAATTCAATGTTTAGTCAAGAATGTTCAAGCAACAGCTTTCGCATAAGAATTAAGAAGTCTTCAATTCAATAAGGATTTACCGAGAGATAGCAAATTTTTTCTCTCAATCCATTTTTGGATCAAGCAGGTTTGGAAGCGTTGGAGAAAGACTTTAACACTCAAAGAATATTCGTCGAAACATCAATTAGTGTTGCCATCTGAACAGCCTTTCAACAGCTTGATGATTGAACAAGAGCATGTAAGATTTTTACATGCAGGAACACAGATGACTCTTTCTTTAATTTGTCAAAAACCATTGTGCAGTCGCCGAGCTGTTCGACAAATCATCTACAAATATATACAATATTTTAAAGCTAATCCAAAATCAAGTCAATTATGGGCAACTTCTGTTCTTTTCTATGATTTGAAGGGATTCAACCTTCCAGACTATTCTCCAATGTAGGAATAGATTTTTGCGGACCATTCAATGTTCGAGAATCAAAAAGATAATGCCAAGGTTGTAACTTCGTATGTAGCAGTTTTTTGTATGCTTTGCCGTAAAGACAATTCATCTAGAACTTGCCTCGGACTTGATCACAGAATGTTTTATCAACGTTCTCAAGCATTTCATAGCGCGAAGAGGAAGACCATCTAACATCTTTTCGGACAATGCAACAACTTTTATTAAGGCCAATAAGGATTTGAAGGAAACTCTCAAGGAATTCTCAGGTCAAAACATGCAGGAAAATTATTTTCTACTATGGCTGAACAAGGCATCAAATGGCACTTCAATTTCCCTCCAAATTTTGGAAGAATTCGAGAAGCTTCTGTAAAAGCCTTTAAATCACATTTAAAAAGAGTTGCAGATATATGCTTATTGATGATCGAAGAGATACAAACTCTCACTATGCAAATTGAATCCATCTTGAATTCCCGTCCTTTGACTAGTTTATCAAATGAATCTAATGATTTGTCCTATCTCTCTTCTGGACACTTTCTCATTGGAGACGCACTTACCATAGAAACCACGTATGGAAAACCCGATTGAATCGATGGCAGAGAGGAACAAATGAAATAACATTTTTGGAAGATGATCCAAAGAATTCGTTAGTGAAGTTGATCTGTATCAACTTCAATATTCCCCCTCCCCCTTCTCTCATTGTATTGGCCTCCCGGAAAAGTTTATGATGGATGGTTCATCCAGGGATAACGGTATTATCCAGGCAATTACCATCAAGATATCCAAGGGATTTTTCAAGAAACCAGCTAATCGAATTTCTTTATTTCTAATCAAGGAAGACTTTGAATCATAAATATAAATATGCAATGTGATATAATCATTTGTTTCATAGCCAGTGTTTAGCGTAATTTGAGTTATTTTTTTATTTTGTAAAGCTAAGCTTTTCAAGGCGGCCGGCATGTTAAGTATTAGTTTGAGCACTTTACACTATTCTCATTATCTCGTTCTAATAGTCCTATAATTATTATATTCATAAGTTATCATCAGAGCAGAGATTGATTATCGATCTATTCACAGCAGATTCTTATTCTAGATTGTTCGTTTCCGGTTAGATTTAAGAACGCTGCTGTGTATCCCTTCATGAGATCATTCAAATAAAACAAGATTTCGTCGCAAGAAGAAAAGGCAGTGTATGTAAGGTTAACACAATAGTGTTAACCTTTACACCCATTATATAACATACCATACATCAAAGTACGTTAACAATTATCTCGAATTAAATTAAGTACGTAGAAATAAATGAACTCAATTAACTAAATTCTCAAAAATCGTGTAAATTGACGGAAAGGAGTTGAAAGAGATACCGTGTGAGTTTATTATCAGGCCTATTTGATGCTTGTTAGGCATCGCTCAAGCGTTGAGCGAAAAAAATGAGAATGATACGATGCACAGCTTAATGTGTCATGACGTTATCCAGAGCTACGTCGTGAGGTTCGTCCGCGATCATCGTCGAACAAAATAGCGGTGGCAAATCACCATCTGAGAGATGCTCGTCAGGCTTCTATAGCTGTAGGCCTTGTACATACGCTAATCGCATACGTCGTTAACGCTAATCGTTAACCATCAAATGATGAATATCGTACCTGAATTCTCTAGAACACAGATCTTGGCAGTAAATCAAAATCCGTCAATCAATAAGGACATGATATCTCTGCGATTTATTTGTTAGTAATTTTGTACAATATGTAATTTATTTTGCGGCTAAGAAGAAAAAAAAGCAAAAAGATATCATATTTGTATAACAATCATAGAGAATTCTTGAATGTTGATAGATCTTGATCGAGGAGAACACAGATCTTGGTGACAGGTCGCTTGAAGAAAGCAATAGCTGTTCGCAATGTAATAACTATTGTCAGATCATCATCGCCAGGATGTAATTGTTGGATCTGAGCAAGTGGTCATTTGGCTGGAAGGTATCTTTTATCAATGATAAGAACCAAGGACCCTTTTTTGATTTGAATTGATGGATGATATTATCTTGAAATCGTTTGGTACTATTGAAGGCATTCAGCCTACTATCGTGTCAAAAGTTTTCCATCTTTTGCCGGATGAGTTGCCATCTGGTAAGGCGGGAACTTGGCTTATCTAGAAGGTTCGGTTCGGATATTACCATAGGAGCCTCGCCCAAAATGAAATGATTTGAAGTTAGAATTGTATGCATCCTCTGACATAGAGCCTAGAGTTCAACACTGCCTCGACTTGAGCAGTGAAAGCTCTTCGTAGATAAATATTACTATAAGTTACCTATTATTCTACGAAAATGGAACTTAAATAGACATTAGCTCCTTTTATTCCTTCGAGGCTGAATTGAAGCGTCTTCTAAATTCGCGATCAACGCCGATGAAATTAGTACCGCAATCACTATGCAAGATAATAGAGATTCCATGCCGAGCCGTAAATCGTTTGTAAGCTTAAATTAAGGCTTCGGTAGTATAATCAGTGACAATTTCTATGTGTACAGCGGAAGTAGAGAAACACAAAAATAGATAATAGCCTCGGTAACTTTTCGCTGCCCGTCCTCGCCATGTCTTTATCATTATGGGGCTAGCGTCGACTCCGGTATGTAAGAATGGGCGAGAAGGTGTAACTCTTAATCAGGGCAGTTGACTCATCAACTGTTGCACTCAATTATGACGATGTCTGTACATATGCATTTGAGGATGAAAGATTAGACTCGTCCGCCTAATATCCAATATTGGTGGCTGTGCACCAACGTAACTTGCGTGCAAAATTTGAATGTGAGCATCCACGATTATTAACATTGTAAGAGATAATTGTTTTGGTAAAAGAAATGAATGTTCGACATCGGACTTCAAATTCGCATGCCGAAGTCGTTCGCGCAAAAGATATCGAGTTCATGTAAATGAAATAAGGGCTGAATCAAAGGACTCGATTTCCCTCCTCTCGCCAGTATCTGTCGCGCAGAAAGTAACTCCGTTGCATTTGACGAATCCAAAAATAACTTTATAGTATCTCTTTTGGGGTTAGAGGCTCGTTTTTGATGACATTCGCCAAAAGCGATTAATTGTGTGTCGGTGATTCGTAAATAGCGGTGATTCGTAGAAGCTTCGTGAGAAAAGAGCATTCTAGGAAATCCCAAGAAGTCACAATCATGGTGGCCCAGATCACCACGAATGCTGCTCAAGATTACGCGCGCTTACTCCTCTTGCTGTACAGTCAGCTGGATTTTCTTTGCCGGGAACGAAGTGCCATGAAATGGAAGGCAATGTTTCCTGCATAATTGTTATGTGGTTACGAACATATTCCTTTCATCTTGCGGGATGAGACGAAACAAGTGAGAACTACGAATGTCAGTCCAAAGTTTTCCAATGCTAACGCGTCCCGTACGCTAGACATAAAGCGGGATAGCATCAACGCGTTTAATTCGAGTCGTGGTGTGATAATTTTCTTTAAAGGTGGACTTTGGTTTTGAAACAAACAATGCTGACTTGAATTCTGAACTCCGAAGTTTCAATCCTAAGATAGACTCGCCATGGCGAGTTGAGATACGTCAAAAAATCCATAACTGGGTGGAAAGTGCAGAAGACGAGATGCTAATCCATCGAGGAATATTACTGCTGCTTAAAATCATACTACTGATTTTATAGTTCAGACGACAGGGGAACTATCCCAGTTTATTTTTATCAACTAAAGTTCCTGAATATAAATTAACAATAAAGTTCCTTCGCATGAATTACAACGAGTGCGATGAGACCCAGAGGGTTGTATAGTTACGCTATCTCAAATAAAACAGATTTCTTCGTAAACTGGATAAAACATCGACTGGAAAGCGGCACTGTTGTGAAGAACATCTATATGAGGTTGCCAGCAGAAATCTAACACTTCATGCGAAAGGAATCTACTCGATGGTGAACGTCTTGTCATTCAGTGATATCGATAAATGTTCTAACAAATTTGAACAATTGCACTTCTGTAATGGAAAGCCTGCCCTACAGAGTTGCATTACTTCGCTTATTATTTCCTTTGTTTCGTCGATCGATTCGATCCCCCTAAAAATGTCATCTATATATCTTCCCTTGATCAGCGGAGGCATAGAGAACCGAGAACCTTCGTCGGTGATAAGCTGTTGCAGGACTCGAAGATTGGGGTACAATTTATTTAAGTTACCGTAATTAACTGATATAGATGCAAATGACTTTCCGGATCGTACTAGAAAATTCGTTGTAAATTACGATTTCTCGGATGAACTGATATTTATCGGTAATGTCCGATGAAAAGACATAACGATGAGATCGAAACCACAACAGCACATTGAAGAGATTTGCAGTTTCGCTCCTGAATATAAGATATCGTTCAGCGAAATACCGCTAGTGGACGGACTTGACCCATTAAAGACTATCCGGAGTTGGTTTGGTTGATTGACTGCTATCGCGCAGTATCTCATGGATAAATAGAAAACGGGAGACTTGTTGATTTCGACTCCGCTACTGGTATCATATGTGCCCTAATGACATATTCTTGTAAAAAAGCCGCATATAGTTCACAATAAGAAGATTCACAATAATCTCTGTCGAATCAGCATCGCAGATGCAATCATGGAAGATGAATCCTCTAATAAGATTGCCAAACTTTAACGACAGTCGAACTATGTTTGCTTAGCCGCTTTGATCTCAAGAAAAGGTAAAAAGAAAGTATTTAGCTTCATCGGGGCTCAAAGTCTTCGCGTTAGACAGAATCTTTTCTTGATTCCAGAAACAAGTCAATAGATCTTGCAAATTGCGATCGATCATACAATAGTAAATGCATCACGCTATGATCGTGAATATTCGATGTGAGTTCGGAAATCATCCAACCAAATAACGTTGATTGCATATAAGTAATGAAGAATCATCTCTTACTAATTCGAAGTTGATAACCTGACTATACGAGTCAGCGCTAATAATGATGTGAATTGATCCGGATTTCTCAAAACTAGGATCCGTGAGGATAACTGAGATAAACTCATAACGCGTCAGTTACTTCAAAGAAAGGCAGTTTGAACGTTAACCATGGAAGGACAAATGTATGTAAGAGATCGAATTATCAATTATAGAATGAAGCCTAACATGAACCGAGTCTCTAATGCATCCTAAATACGTTCTGCCAATGTCCAGTAACGGAATCGCGGCGTGCGTTCAAGATAGCTCTAACAAATGTACCAATTCATCTGTAACAAAGGATAATTCAGATCCAGGCTTTAACAATGCACGGATGGACATAAACTGGTCATCGCGGACCTTTACTTTAACTTGACATATTGCAAGTATTGTAAGCGGTATCTGATTATTGACGCATTGAGCATAATCACCGGAAAATTTTAGTCAGTTTTTGATTGGATTGAGAAACAAGAGAGGGCGGAGCGTCACCACCAACTGAGGTTTCCGCAACCGTTTTTGATGCCGACTTTATCAATAATTTATCGATCGTCATGTATTGTCGTGTGATGTCTTTTGCCGCATTTTTTACAACACCGAGACAATTCTCAGTTCGCATGCGCTCCCAGGCAATTAAAGCATAAATTTAACTTGTAAACGGTGTGTCGACGTTCGACGAGCTGTGACAGATAAGTAGAGCAATTGAAGAAATGATGGACTTATATAGTCGGCAGGCTAGTTCGTCCAACTATGAGGTAGATATCATCAGACTTCGGGATCTTGATCAAAACGACCTTTTTCCTTAGTAAGCTTGGTCGATGTAAATGTCTTTCCCACGTTCTCGTGTGACCAATTACAAATTCTTCGAATTCCTTTAACATGGGATACGATGTGTCCCAATTTTACCTCCCATGCTTCACGCGTATTCTCATCTAGCATACGTGCTAAATAATATCAAAATCAGAGTGTACTTGTACAATCCAGAGCTTTCAGGGCTCCTAGCGACTCGATAACCGTGGCCATCATCGTGTTGAGTTCCTAATTTCAATTCAATTTAATCGGTTTAAATTCAAATAATTTATCCATTTGCGCAGAAATTAGCACACGCTTATTTTCATAACGGGCTGTCAAGATTTTTCAGGCGATTGAGAATACTATCCGAATTCTTCAGATTCGTGACAAGTCAAGCGGCATCGCTCGTAAGGTATGTCTTTAGATAATGCATCTTTTCAACATTAGTAAATTCATAATTGTTGATCATCATTGACACAAACAGATCGTAAAACAATCTCTAGAAGTGATAATCATCTGCGAATGCCGGCAAGCGAATTTTGGACAGACTTTTCCGAGCATTATCGTGCCGAAGTTCCAATATGACAGTATCAGACTTTCGCCTTCAAGCCTTGATTATAAGCTTCTACTGTTTCTCGTTGTTCAAGTAGTAATATAGTTTTTGCTTGTACATAGAACTCTTGGCATCGCTCGTATGTTTGATATATATTTTATTTTATATAAGTATAATGATTATATTTTATATAAGACTCATCCTGAAGTCCTTCACAGCCATGTGACATATCTTTTCGTGTTCTGCTTGAAATCTGGCCCAATTGACCTCAAAGATCTCTAGACACTTACTTACTAGATGGCGAAAGTGTACCTCAGACATTTTTTCTGAGGCGTCTTCCATGACATTTTATATCATGAAGAATCTGTTCATCTGCATAAATATCTGAGATCGCAGATAATTCATTTTAAATATGCTCACAATGACTCTCTTCACATAGTAGTTAACTTCAGAAAGAAACGATAACTGAAAGAGTCAATGGTTAATTAGAATGGTTCAACAGAATTATAACAAACAGGTACTTAGAATATCTGATTGTTCATTAGTTATTAAAAATTGCCTCCTTTCAAATGCGCACAAATCCAGCTCGAATGACCAGAAATAATGATAAAGTAAGAAGACGATTTGATCAATGGAACATAAGAAGGGAAGCAGACAATTTCAATTATTTGTTAAACAATATTTAATGCTCATAAATGAATAAGATAATCTTACATCAAAGTTGACATTATTTCGAAGTAAATTAATTACGCAGAAATAAATGAACTCAATTAACTAAATTCTGAAAAATGGAATTGTGTAAATTAACATTGGTGGAAAGGAATTGAAAGAGATATCGTGTGAGCTTATCATCACTTGATGTTCTTGTCCGGTGGGAGAGAGCCACCATTTGAATTTATCATCACGTCCATTTAGTGCTTGCCGAGCACCGCTCAAGACTGTTGTTGAGCGGAAAAGTGAGAATGACGCACAACTTAATGTGACCATGACACTATCCAGAACTACATTGTCAGGAGATTATGTCCGAGATCATCGTCGAACGACAAGATGATGGTGGCAAATATTGCCTGAGATGCTCGTCAGGCTTCCATAGCGGCCGTAGGTCTTGTACATGCGCTAATCGCATACGTCGTCCAACGCTAATCGTTGACCATCAAGTGATGAATATCATGCATACTTGAATTCTGCTAATTTCTAATTTGAGTTAATGAGTTCCTTTGCACTCGTAATTGTCTCTCATTTAAGATAAGCGCGTGTGGATGTTCTGTCATTGCCTTATGCGCTGACAATCGGCGCAGAAGAAGCGCGGAAGGCGTGCGCGCACGCCCTTGCCGTGATCGCGATCGAAACTAAGCAGACTTATCATTCGAGCTTGTCTGAACATAAGTAATTATTTACAATAAATAAGTGATTATTTGCTATGTGTGAAACTGAATTTTATAGCAGGTATATTGAAACAAAATCCGCCCAAAAATGGCGAAAAAAATCAAGCTTTGATTGCAGCATAAACATGCGTAAGAACACACCATGTCTTTGCATCATGATGCGGTTATATAAGCCTACTCTTTTGAGCAGGCTGAATGAATCTTAATGTTTCATAAAAATATATAAATATATAATTGATGATAGTTTCAAATAACAATACGACCCAGTATCAAATATATTCCGCGTCCGATAAAATCTATTATAAACGAAGATAATGAATGTAGAAAAGTAATAAATGCAAAAATATCAAGGTATTAGATACCAAAAATGATAATCATTATTTGATGTGTATTATAATATGATATAATAA
>NW_017259542.1:1990835-1991284 GCF_001594045.1 Atta colombica | reverse complement strand
ATATATATATATATATATACAGGGTGGGCCATCTAGCGTTTGGAATTTCAACTATCGGTTATTTTGAGTTTGAAAGGCATAATAACATTTAACGTATACATATGACGTATCAGAAATTTAGTTTTTTGTTTGACATTTACGAAATGGGTCGCTATATGCTTGAACAAAATTGGGAAATATTAAAAACTTACTTCCAAAGTGGTGAGTCTTCAACCCAAACTATAAGAAATTTACGTGAAAAATTTGGTAGAAAAGAAATGTCTTTAACGCAGTTTGTGGATCAATTTGTGAAGCGAATTCGGCAAACTGGATCCTTATTGGATAAAGCAACTCATTCAAGGATGAGTGTTACGCTAACCAGCCAGAAACGATTCAAGAATTAAAACATGAAATCAAAGTTGCCATTGATGAAATACGCGCGCATACAGTGGAAAATGTACTGAAAAATT
>NW_017259542.1:1973426-1990735 GCF_001594045.1 Atta colombica | reverse complement strand
ATATATAAGCCTTGGATATGCGTTATAATAATAATTAATTACCTTTCAGGTCTACGATAAACTAGAATTAGAGTTGAAGTTGATTAGCGCAAGAAACAGCGTACGAGATATTGTAGAATAAAATTCAATGTTGGATCTGTATTTGAGATAGTAAGATAGGATGTCTTAACGTGACGAGTGTTCGAAGACAACTGAGCTCTGCGACGAGTTATCATCTTCGAATCTCGGATAAAACAAAGAAAGTACTGCGATAGTCAATCAAGTGTCTATTCTTCTATTTGAACAATAAAATAATTATTCTGCAACTTTAGATTTTGATTTTTTTTTATCCTTCTAATTACCTTCTTTTACCTTGTAAAGCGGTAAATTAGTTCCGTTATGTCTAAATTCGAATACATATTCTTTATGAACGCTGGAATACACATTCTCTATGAACGCTCAATTCACCGTTAGGCAATAGTTTCATTGTTTATTACAGTAATAATATACTTAGGTGTTATACAGATTAAACTATAGTAAACTAGAACATTAGAGTTAAATTATGTGTATAAAGTATTTAAACGGGAGATATATAATATATACGTATATATTAAGAATAATTATAACTGTAAAACAATTTCTCCAATTGTTGTCGCAACTACAATAATAAGAGTGGAATTCATTTCCATAAAGTTTGAGAAATTTTAAATTTAGATTTTCGAAAAGGGCTTCTATAAGCCAATGTACTTGCGATTAGTTTATGTTACGAATTTCTTCGGGATAATTATTTCTCCTTTGTGTCGTCTTTATGTTGGCTCGCTAAGAGAAAAAGATTCAATGAATATTTGATTATTTTATTACTACTTATTTATTATTATTTATTATTTATTTATTAACTTAATCTTAAAGTAATTATTTATTAACTTATATCTCTCAAGATTATATTGTAGAAATGTATTGTTATATA
Organism: Atta colombica; assembly: GCF_001594045.1. Classification (NCBI taxonomy): domain Eukaryota; kingdom Metazoa; phylum Arthropoda; class Insecta; order Hymenoptera; family Formicidae; genus Atta; species Atta colombica. The sequence goes on along the minus strand of NW_017259542.1, from coordinate 1,989,789 downwards.
GAAAAAAGGTATTGTATAGTACAAATAAGTTTCCGCCGCTAAATTTTTAATCAAAAATTAAGCATTTATTGTGAAAGAACGGTACATAATGTTTTATTCAAAGTAATGGCCATCGCTAGCCACTACTTTTTCCCATCCTTTCTGGTAGCATGTGAATACCGCGTCGGAAAAACGCTTCATCTTTTTAGGCTATCTAATCATCGATACAATTTTTGTCTTCATATGTGAAGTGCTGCTCAGACAGGTCATGCGTCATCGATCGGAACAAGTGGTAATCGGAAGGAGCAATGTCTGGAGAATACGGCGGGTGGGGTAGAACTTCCCATTTGAATGTTTCTAAGTAGGTTTTGACCGGCGTCGTAACATGTGGTCGAGCATTATCATGCAGGACAATAATTTTGTCATGTCTGGAGTAGTAGTGGGCGCGTTTTTCCTTGAGTGCTCGGTTCAATCTCGTCAATTATGTTCGGTAGAGAGCCTCAGTAATGGTCTCGTTCGGTTTGAGTAACTCATAATACACGACACCAAGCTGATCCCACCAAATACACAACATGAGTTTTTTTCCATGAATATTCGGCTTGGCTATCGATGTTGAAGCATGGCCAAATGGTCCCCATGATTTCCTCTTCTTTGGGTTATCGTAGTGGATCCATTTTTCATAGTGACTATACGATGCAAAAAACCCTTTCGTTTATGCCTGGCAAGCAGCATTTCACTTGTGAAAAATCGGCGTTCAACGTTTCTCGGCTTCAGGAATTGAGTTCATATGGAACCCAATTCCCTTGCTTTTGAATCATTCCCAATGATTTCAAATGATATGAAATTGTTTGTTGAGTCACTCCTAATGTAAGTGCAAGTTCTTTTTGCATTTGGCACGAATCTTCATCCAATAATGCTTCCAATTCCGCGTCTTCATATACTTTCGGCCTTTCGCTATGTTCTTTGTCTTCGACGTCAAATTCACCGTTCTTAAATTTTTGAAACCACTCATGACAATTTCTCTCATTTAAGGCACCATCATCATATTCTTCTACAAGCAATCTATGAGCCTTAGCTGCAGATTTCTTCAAATTAAATAAGTAAATCAAAAGTTCCCGCAAATGATGCTTATTCGGCTCAAAACTCGACATTTTCGTATAAAAAATATATATATTTAATATTTAATATAAAATATAAAATTAATATTTCAAGGTTATGGTGTTACGGGATGTTCAATCTTATGATATGTCGTTTTACATCAAACAATTTTAACTATAGTTTATTAGTAGCGCCGTCTTTTGCAAACGGCGGAAACTTATTTGTACTCCCAATATTTGGAAATGCTCAAATGGGATGTTTTATCACACCCGCCGTATTCTCCGGACATTGCTCCTTCTGATTTCTGGTTGTTCCGAAGGATGCAGCAAGTCACGGTTCACTTCTTTCGTAGAAATCGAAAATTGGCTCCAAAATTGGATCGCCTCCAAAGACGAGTCATTTTTTCGAGATAAAATTCGAAAATTGCCTGAGAGATGGGAAAAAATAGTAGACAACGATGGACAATATTTTTATTGATCTGTTCATTCATTTTGTTTTGAAATAAATGCATAAAAAAACGGACCGAATTAATTTCTACTCCCAATATTATAATTTTGTTCAGTTTTATTTAGAATTCGATTCGCGTAAATCGGACGATCTTGACCTACGAGGCGTTGTGATAATACGGCTCCTATTGCAAGATCCGACGCGTCAGTGGTTACTAGGAATTCTCGAGTGAAATCTGGGAAATTGATACAGGTGCTGTTGTGAGCTTCATTTTTAATAATTCGAATGCATTCTATTGTTCTCTCTTCCAGTCGAATGCAACTTCTTTTTTTCAAGCTTGTTAGAGACTTCGCAATTTTTAAAAAATTTTCGATGAATTTCCGGTAGTATTAATTCGATAAACGATTATATATCCTTAATTTTTCTTAGGAAAATCTTTTACAGCACTTAATTTACTCTCTGGACATATTCTTTTTTCGGTTATTATACCGGTCTGAGATATATTACTTCCTTTCGTAGAAACTCGCACTTGTCTGGTTGTAGTTTCAAATTATATTTACGTAGTCGTTGCATTATCTCGACAGACGCTTACCTAGGCTTGGTCCGTAAATATCATTTAGGTACAGTTAGGTACTAATACAATGAACACAATATTAGCGGAAATACAAGGTTTGAGGCATCTCAAACCTTGTATTTCCGCTAATATTGTGTTCATTGTATTAGTCTTTGAAATGTCGCGGATGTATTTCTTAATTCGAACAGCATTCGGTTAAATTCATAATGTCCATGTGACATAGAGAATCTAGTTTTATTTTTGTTCCTCATTCATAGGAATTTGATGATATCCCGATACTATTAGGTGTACAACTTTGCTTCCGCCGCTTTTTTCCGAAATTCGAGGCTTTATTGTAAAAAACTGGTTATACATTTATGATTCAAAGTATTGTCCATCGCTGGCCACTACTTTCTCCCATCTTTCGGGTAGCGTACGAATCCCGCATCGAAAAAACTAGTCATCTTTTGAGGCTATCCACGAATCGATCCAATTTTTTACTTCTTCATAAGACCGGAAGTGCTAGTCAGCCAGGCCGTGTGCCATTGATCGAAACAAGTGATAGTCAGAGGGAGCAACGTCTGGAGAATACGGCGGGTGAGGTAGGACCCATTTCAACGTTTCCAAGTATGTCTTGACCACTTTCGCAACGTGGGGTTGAGCATTGTCATGCTGCAAAATCACTTTATCGTGTCTCTCGTTGTATTGCGGCCGTTTGTCTTTCAATGCTCGGCTCAAACGCATCAATTGCGTTCGATACCGATCGCCTGTGACTGTTTCAGTCGGTTTTAACAGTTCATAATACACTACGTCGAGCTGGTCCTACCAAATACAGAGCATGACCTTGAACGTCAAAATCACCGTTCTTGAAGCGTTGAAACCATTCATGACACGTTCTTTCACTAACAGCGGCCTCACCATAAGTATTTGAGAGCATTCGATCAGCCGCAGATTTCTTCATATTGAAGCAAAAAATTAAAACCTCCCGCAAATGACGAGAATTTGGCTCGTAAACTGACATTTTCAATCGAGAATAACTTTATGATGCAGACACAAATCGACTAATGTTTCTATGGGGTTAGGTTGACAGATGCCCAAGTTTATTGTATGACGTCTATGATCTATTTATTTCGACCACCACTTACCGCTAAAGCCATCTATAGGAAAACGGCGGAAGCAAAATTGTACACCTAATACTAGGCAATTCCCGATAAATATCCCCGATCTAACTTCTTCTGATTTAACTCCCATTCTGATTTATTCTCACATGATTTTTATCTGTAACCACTCGCGCTATCGTTTCGCTGCGGGAGATCAGTGTTATTTTTCTGTACGGGTGAAGTTTCAAAGTTATCCCGTCAATTTGCAAATAGTTTTTCTGATTGCTTTTAATTTTGTGCTTTTGTAGAAAATCCATTCTGAGGATTCCTTTGTAATCGACAGAAAAATCATCTCTTACGACATGCATGGTATGTCGTATTTCCTTGTCGCTTAAACGCACCGTTGTTCTTATTTTCCCGATTGTCTTTACAATGGTCTGTCACGCCGGTGAGGACTATTGGCTTTTCTCGTATAAATGTTTCGCCTTTTAGGTTTCCTACTTTAATTAAAGTAAATGTAGCTCTTGTAATAATAGATTTAATAATAGATTTAATAATAGATTTATCCGATCCTTCTTCATTACTTTAATCGGTAGTATTACAAATCTAAGACTGGTATTCGTATATCTTCCGGTCACTTGATGCTCACTAGCGTTTTTCTTCTTTTTCTTTAAGCTCGCGTTTTTCTTCTTTTTCTTCGCTACCGAGGATTCTTCGCTCTCGTTTTGTCGCTTATTTCGTCTTATCTCAGTAATGTTTATATGCTTCGTCTTACGATCGGTATCTTGCTTCGACTCCTTGTCAAGTCGTCCGTTCAGTAATCAGCACTCGTTTCATTTATATCCTGCTTTTTTGCGATGATGTTTATACTTTATCGGCTCGGGACAAAAATCTATTAGCGTAACGGCTTGACTCAATCTCGCCATAATGAACTACTTTTCCGCACTGTAATTCAAATTTTTTGAGTTTTGGCTTTGACCATATTCATTATTATTTGCTCGTGGGATAGGCTTTTTTACACGTTTCTTTCGCGCTTGCTGCATTGATAGTTTCTTGCAGGCTTGAATATTTGTGATTGTATTGTACTACTAATTTAATATCTTCGCGCAATCCTAGTTCAAAATTTAATAAAGCTTGATCCTGAATCGTTTCTAAAATTGCTTCTGGTCGCTGATATTTTTTCGTTTCTCGATCAACGATTCGTATAGTTCCATAACTAAAGTATCCACGCATCGACCATAGGTATGAGCACTTTTGCCTGGCTTTTGTTTTAAAGCGTTAAATTCTAATTGTAGGTGTGATGTTCCGCGTTTTTCTAAGTAATTGGCTTCTATCTCTAGCCATATTAATTATTCGAAGTCTGTCACGCTTCTAGTTTGGAAGTCTAATAGGAGTTTTCCTTTCAATTTCATATTTAGTATTTTTTCTAACAAGGCTGATTTTTTCCGTGAAATTGATCTTTTCCATCGCATAGTGCTAGCTTATAAATTCCTGTATCTTCTGCCCTGCAGCAAATGTCCGATTATTTCTGATATCAAACTCCATGCATCTTTTAATCTTAAATATCGGGTCGATTTGCTTCCCGCGTCAGCTTGCATCCGTCCGTAAATGACGTTTAGCACTAGTAGGAAATTTTCACGATCGTAATTTGCAATTTCCATTCTACTCTATCTTGCAATCCCGTAATTGCTTCCATCATTCTATTTAATATTTCCTCTTGCCTTGAATTGAATTGCGCGCTTTCGCGCGCGCATTCTCCTATGGTATTTCTGAAACGACCTATTTCTGCTTCTATTTCGCTACTGGCGGATTGTTCGTGATATCACCATTTTCGCATGAAGTTGATGCATCGCCATATCTCCTGGTATCGAATTAGTACGAATTAGTGCGTGTATTTCCAAATAAATTATGTATGAAATTCTCTCGTATGAAATTAACGAGAGAATTTCATATATAATTTATTTATTCTCGTTGTTTTATTCTATTATCAGCTAGTAAACTGTGATCTAAATCTGAATGAGAATATAGATAGATAGACGCTCGATAACAATATTCGGATGAGGTTCTGAATCGGATGCGCTATCGCTTGAATATCGTGATTCCAACATACGACGCACATTATCGCGTATGTCTCGCAGGGTTTCTTCGATAATTCACAATTTACTTGGTTAATTTTAGGACGCCCTGGTACAGGCTCGCTGTCTATTTGCAAAAGTATCGGAGCGTTACGCCTGTCGCAATTGTTTTCGCTTCCGGACATTTATCCGTTTACAATGATTGCAATAAGGTTTTTCGGACTTACATTAAAGTGGTTTATCGCATGTTATTTGTCCGCTATTCGTTGCCTGACATATGCTGAGTTACCGTATTGTAAGTTGCGCCTCTCGGATTATGCTGCTATCTGCGTCCTGGTCATCGGCTACTATACCAAGTACTCGCCTTGAACGAGGATCTAGCTTCTGCTTTCCGCCTTAGATTGCTTCTTCTTTGTTTTAACTGATCAACCTTACTTACAGGCTGTTGCTGCTATCGTCGCTCCCGGATCTTGAGTCAGCTATGTGGATCCCACCATCAAATTGTTGTGCCGGTATTTCACGGCACGGTTCGCGGATCCACAAAAGACTTTGAGAGATGAGATTAGTCAACCTTGTAGTTTTTTAAATAGAATATATTTAGTTTCACACCAGTGATTATTTTATTTCAATTCCTCTTAGCACTATGTGCGTCGCAATATAGCTACAATTATGTTTAAATGACGGATAAAATAACGCGACAAGTTTCTTTCAAATTTCTGATCGACGACCGCATCCGCGATCGCGCTTATATTCTATATTTGCAGGTCATCTTTGAGCGTTCCGTACTGGTCCGTCAGCGTTCCGCGTATCGGACGAGAACAGCTTCCGTGCAACTTCTGAGTCCGCATTTCTTAAGTTTTTAATTTATATTCGCTCAAGGTCTTCTTTTATATTAATTATTTAAAACTTTACATTGAGTATTGATTATTTAAAACTTAACTTTGAGTATATTTACTAAATCGGTAATCATTTATTTAATCGTTTATATTTTTTTTCTTGCACGTTTGTGACGCAATTGTCACTTATACAATTAGCACTTATGACATCTTTTTTCTTGTTTCATTTGTTGTTAGCTTCGAATTGGAGAAAAGAAAATGAAAATAAAGGAAATGGAAGTATAACTATTGTATTATTATAGATATTGTGTTACATTAATTAGTTATATATTTTCGTAATCATGGCAATATTCCTTTTATTATAGCGACTTTATGTTGTCGACATAATGTTATGTTCATCAGAGTGCATCAGCTTGAAAATTGTATGTGTGACGCGATCTCTTTAAGCTAAGTAGAAGTACGTTCGCATTTATTTTATCGGTGGACGTTACAATAGACATAGGAATATAGAGATGGAGCAGATTGTTACAGAGATGAAGCCAGGCCGCCATGATGCTGTGCCCATTTCTTATTCGCTGATATTTTATGCAAGTATCGTAAGGATATTAATTGAAAGTAGATTGTGATGGATTGTGATGGATAGGTTATAGAAAATAATATTACTTTTAATAAATTGCAAAAATGGTATTGTATTGTGTGCCTTTGCAAAAATAGATTAGATTGTCGTAATTGGAAAAAAATATTGATAAAGAGAATCAAAAAGTTACATTCCCTAGGTGATAAAATCATACAATATATACAGAGTGATTCAGAATAAACGTTTGTTCTTAAAGTGGCATATTCTTGACTTAATTCTAAGACGAATTTTTTTTGCGAAAATTTTCTGAAGCTTAGTTTTTAAATTACAAAAAGAAATAATTAGCATATTATGGGCCTGTAAAGGAGACGGGCAGAAGCTCACGATTAGACGCGAACGCTTTACGCGCGGGGCGCATACTGACCAGACGCATTCACACATTTATAAAAAACACGTTTTTTCTTTTTTTTCCTCTCTATTACATCTTTTTGTCTGTCACGTACTTTAAATATACTAATTTCATTAAATTATGAATTAGAATGATGAAGTTAAAATGAATATTGAACCCTTTGAATATCGGATTGTTTTATAATTATTTAATAAAATTGTTAGAGAAATGTCGTAAAAGAGCGAAATTAGACAATAATTATGTGTAATAAGCATTATAAAATTATTATTGACATACAAATCAAACAATTATTTCAGTACGTCGAATTCTAAGAGCGTTTCTTACAATTCGATATACCAAAATACTTATTAGACTTAATTGTATGTCAATATTACAATACTTTGCAATACTTGTAGTATGCTATTATATTGTCCGATTTCTCACTTTTAAAATTTCTCTAACAATTTTATCGCGCTTGTAGCAGTCAAAGAAGTTATAAAGTTTAAACAAAAACGTAAGCCAAATACACTTTAAAATCTTATTACTATCTTAATTATAAAATTGTTATTACCTTGTAAATGTTCAATGATTCCATTTTACTCTAGCTTCTTGAAACAGTCGGAGGAATAAATTTGGACGCACTGTAATAGTGTTCGACACAATACTGTAATTCATTTTCATCACTCAAATATTAAATGTCTTTTAAATACATAGTTATCAAGTCACACGTTTCACGATGATTTTTCTTGTATAAATTGAACAGGACTGATATCAATAGATGTATGTACAACATGTACATGTGCATATTAACACAGATGTGCATATATTACGCAATTGCGTGCGCAAAAGCTATTCTGCTCAAAATTGTTGAGAAATACGGAACGCTTATGATTGGTTTCGCTCGTTTCGCTATTCCGCTGCATGGGTGTGACCATAAGACTTCTCGTAAGTATATAATAAATGCTACGAACTCACTAGCGCAGATAAAATTATTAGAGAAATTTTTGTGAAAAATTGAACAATAATTGCGTGCTACAAGTATTGTAACACCTATTAATATACAATTAAATCTTATAAGTATTTCGGTACTTCGACTTGTAAGAAACCTAGGTAGCAAACACACATCATTTTGACGTCAAATTTTAGTTAACTTACTTTACTGATCATGGATGACGTCACTAAATGGCGTTTTACTGGCGTTTTAATGATGTCGCAGACTATTTATGTCATCGCAGGAACATCATTTTGATGTCATGTTAGAATGTTTTCTAACAGTATTATATAAGGTCTCAGTACAGATAGCAAGCTGATGGCGTTTGTCAGTTTGACATTAAAATGACGAATAATGTCAGCATGGCTAGCTATGGGTCTCAACTCAACACAATGATGGCCGTCTAAATGGTGAAATCTGAATCGTATTATAGTTGTGGGTTGGTGCACAATTCCAAAAAAACAAAGACTTTGATGCTCGCATATTGATATATAAAACAATCCTTAGATCATAGTATCAAAAATATATGCATTTCCGATTTTAGTGCTCACTTAAAGTGACTGAAAATAATTATTTCGTTAGACAAGAGAGTCCGCTGCGCTGGCACCTTTGATTCTCCCTGTCGGCGCTGCGCGGCAGCTCCTTGACAAAGCACCGGCATCTCATTAAAAAAAAAAAACTTTTAATGCATGCGATTTAGCCATGAGTTTTCACATAAAATGTAGACATTAATTTATACGAAATGCCTCGCATATTTACTATTATCGACTTTCTCTGCCTCATCGAAAAGGTCATGAAGAGGGATTCCACGATAAATAAAAGTAAATCAATGCAATACCGAGAATCCACGGATGTGGATTTCAATGGCTTGCGAAGAGTATTAAGGCTCCTGATTAGTCGCGGCGGCCACGTTGGAATCGTGACGTCAGAAGCGAGGAATGACACATTAATTTATGTTGCGTGCCATTTTTAAATAAAGACAATTTAGATGAAACGAAATGACGAGATCACTTTAAAACACATGTAAAAATCGATGAAAACTATCCTCTCCTCCCTTGACAGTCCATAAATGGTCATAAAGTGAGCTTATATTCGAGCAGAAACACACGATCCGACAGCTGTTGAAATACACGCTTTTACATATAAAATTCCAAGAAAACTTTAGTTTTCATTGATAATTACGATTTTGATAAGTATGAGACAAGTCATATTTTCACATTAATTAAGCAAATAATAACGAAATGGACACGCAACATAAATTTCGTCGTCAAAACGTCACTTTTCCATGCCTATAAATTCGGCCATTTATCGTGGTGCGGCGCTGTAACACACAAACAAGCCCACGTCCGCGTGCTCGCCTGCGGCGCGTCGAGAACAAGATAGCGAGTTCCTTTTCACATTAATCGCTTGTTTCAAGTGACCGAATCAGAGGATAATCTTTTTCTTTTAAATTCGTAAAAAATGTCGAATGCTTCACGGCTATTTGATATGATGCATATTAACGAAATTATTTTCATTTTTTTGAAAATCCACATTTTAAAGGCGTTTTATAATAGTTTAATTGCAAAAAATCATTTTGTTATTAAGTGTACGTGATAGTGCAATTCTTGAAGAAGAAAAATCATCCCTATAAATAGCTGTGCGACTGCTCAAAGATGAAGAAATTAAATTTTCCGCAGATAGGTTTTTAGTGAACAAATGGCTTTTTGCAAAAACTAATGAACATTTCAGGTTTGTTCAGGACTAAATTCATTCGTCATTACGAGGACTACATTTTACAAAGATTTCGAAGCTTTGCATTTAAATCTCAATGAACAAAGAGTGAAAAAAGGACTTTTTCATCAAAAGATGTTTTTATTTTTTTTTTTGAACTAATAAATCGATTTTAATGTTCCATGTCTTATTTTGTTATTTCGAATACCTACATTTTTTATACCGATTTTTTTTTATACAATCATATCTTTCGTTTTATAAACGAAAAACGTGCTTTTTGCAACATTCGATTTTTTTTCGCATATTTTCTTCACAAGTTTCGAGTCTCAAACATTTCTTAATGGCCTTTCGAGACTTTCGTGAAGAGAAATGCTAGTTTATATTTTTTTTTCGATAATAATTCTACCTCTATTGAACTATTCTTGCTACTCGAATTTATGAAGGAGAGGTATACTACATAATATGAAAAATCATAAACAATTAAATATCTGGTAAACTGTTGCAGTTTAACATGATTTATACTATTCTGGATTAATGGGAGAGATACATTACTACAATTTATTAAAATTTATATATTATTATAATGCTCCCGCCCCTTATTGATGCCAAGCGAGATTGTCGAGAAAGCATTTTCGATCGCTTAAAACAAGTGATAGTGTGAGAAGGAACTCGTTGTCTCGTTCACGGAAGTGTGCAAAAGTTCACTCTCGACGTGTCGCAGGCATACGGACATGGGCTCTTAAATGTGTGGCTATCGGTTCTGCCAGATCGCCGTCTGATTCTGTGTCGCCACTGTCAACGCAGAGTTCTTGTCTGAGTAGTTAGGAGCCTTAAATTCAATGTGTTTTGATACTACGATGTTTAAGAATTGTTTTGATACCAATATTATGTAAGCACCGAATTCTTTGACGATTGGATAACGAATTTTAGAACACGGCGCGTCCATCTTCGCGATGAATTAATTATTTTCAGTTACTTTAAGTGAGCACTAAAATCGGAAATGCATATATTTTAATACTACAATAGCCATGGATAGTTTTAATACTAATATCATGCTAGAACCGAATTCTTTGACGATTAGGTAATTTTAGAACGCGCCCTTCTTCGCATTATTTATTTTCAATCACTTTAAATGAGCACTAAAATCTTAAGTGTATATATTTTGATACTATGATATCTAAAGATTGTTTTAATAGGAAATATATCATGCGAGCATCAAATTCTTTGACGAGCAATTAATGGAATTTTAGCCTCGGCGTCATCGTTCGGAATGAGTTTATTATATTTATTTATATATTCATTTTATTTTTTTATAGTTAGCAAATTGGAATTTTATCTTTTGAATATGTATCAAATCTATATTATTTTAGATGTGAATACTTTTAAAAATATGTATACCACTGATTCTCTAAATGTAGATATACACGATGATGTAGTGTTTAACACAATAGGTACATGTTGTAATATTTGAATTAACGCTATATTTGAATTTTGGCTTTATTTTGGAGCACTAAATTAACACCCTGTGTACTTATTTTTTGTATATATGTATTGTATATATTTTTTTTTATAGGAAGGTCCAGTTTGCCATTAAGCTGGACCCCCCATTTTTTTTATTGTTGCTAAATGGTTTAAACACTAAATTCAGAATAGGATACTAAATTAGCATATACTCTTAAAAAGCACTAAATTTTTTATTTATTCCAAACTTGGTTTTCGATGATGGAGGGTCTAGCTTAATAAACGTGAAATTTCTTCACGAATACCACGATACTTTGCGACACCATAGTCTCATAAAAAATCTGATCTGGTCCATAAAAGATCTAGTCTTGTGCCTAATATGGACCTGGTATGGAAATACAGTAGAAATACTTAACATTTGTAAAATTTATTAAGTAGTCCATGTCAGATCCAGGCTCGTGCCTCACATGAAAATATGACTGCAGCGCTTATTCATGTCGCAGTATTTTGTGACTGTAACGGATTTTTCAACATGAATAGTCAACATAAACTTTAATGATTAATATCTCAGGCTCGCAGAACAGAGTAATGCTTTTTTCTGGCAGATTCCTTCGTTCTTTTATGCAAAATCACATTAAGTAAGCCTAATTTCATTGATTTTTGAGATGACACTGGCAAAACTAAATTATTTTTATTGTCAAACTTTTTTTCTTGTCAAATCTTCATTTTAATACAAAAAAATCAATAAAACTAGACTTATTTGACGTGTTTTTCATAAAACGAAGGAATCTGATAGAAAAACTGCATCATTCTCCTGAAAATTTGTCACAACCTGGATGCTGGTAAGTATCGTATCGCAGCCGAGAACAACCGCTTCTCGAAGAAGAACGGCAACAAAGATGCGATAAATTGGGGAAGGAAAACACTAGAACACAAACACAAATAGCACAGTCAAACACGGCTATACTTATGCTCAAAAATAAAATATTCATATCCCAACTCAGATCGCAGCGAGATAAAACATGTCCGCCACGATTGAATGATGGAAAGAATATAAAATGAAATACTCCCTGGATGCACAGTAGCAGAGTGAATTTGAGTAACATTTGATAGATTGTTCCAGTATAACCAGCGCTATTATATAGGAAAATGTATATTGGGGAACATTTATTTAATTGGTTATTTTCAGTATTGCTATCGCCATTATGCGCAATGTTCCCTTATATTTTTTTCACCATCGATCAAATGATCTCTCGAGATTGAAGTGACAATATCTTTGTCATTCTTCTATCTATCACATCATTTTCTAACTAAGTTAATAAAGCGTATTATTTCGTTTCCATATAATTTTTTCAAATATTAATAATATTAACTGTTAGCAGAAGCATAAGCTTTAAATATGTATTAATTAAAATTATGAATGATTGGCACAGAAATGAAATTATTATTACTACTATTATTACTGATTTTTAATTATTAAATTAACTGTAAAATTGTAATAATTTATATAGCGTATTGATTACTGCATTTCTGTCAATCTGTGAATGACTTACTTTCAACGAGATATAATATTATATTCTACTTTTTCGAAGAAGATGACTCCAAAATGAGCCGAAACATTCGATACAATAAATGTGATACAATAAATGAAAACAACAGCCAATATTTGAATATTATCTGCATCTCCTAACTCTTCGCTTTTACATCAGCATTAGACTCTTAGCCTTGTTCTGAAATTTTAATTATTGTTTTTAAGATTGAGAATTCTTATTTATATATTTATATATTTATGTAATTGAAACTATTATTACAAATGATATATTAATTTATAATGAAATCAATGAGAAATCAAAGCATAAAATCAAAATTATATATTTGAAACTGAAAATTAAGCAGGATCAAAATATAATGTCATAATGACGTGACAGAAACATCGGTCAATTTTTGGTTACTTGACGTCATTCGTATCAACATAACTAGAATTTGATGTTAAAGTGACCTGTGTTTGCTATTTGAGAACGCTCTTAGAAGTCGATGTACTGATATAATTGTTTGTTTTTTATATGTCAATAATAGTTTTATATTGTTTATCGCATGTAATTATTGCCTAATTTCGCTTTCTTATGACATTTCTCTAACAATTTTATTAATGTAATTAAAAAACAATTCCGATATTCAAAGGGTTCATTCATTTTAATTTCATCTTTCTAGTTTACAATTTAATGAAATTAGCATATTTAAAGTTGGATGTGGGAAAAAGTTCGTGGAGTTTTTCCCGCTAGATGGCATTAAATGCTCAGCAGTCGGCAACTACTAATCGCATCGGCAACACTAGACGTGCGTTTAAAAAGTGACATGTTAACCTTTGTTTTGAACCGAAAAAGATTGAAATCGGTGAAATGGAGCAAAAATTATTTTATTTTGAAAATGGAATAAATAAGGAAAAAATTCGCTACATTTTGCAGTATCACTATAATAAAGGCAAGAATGCTGCACAGGCTTGTGAAAAAATTTGCGCTATTTATAGTGAAGATACTCTATCAAAATCAGCAGCACGGAAATGGTTCGCTCGCTTTCGTGCTGGAAATTTTGATGTGAAAGATGAATCTCGCTCCAGTCACTCTTCAGTGATTGGTCTCGACCAATCACTGAAAAGTCCGATGAAATCATGGTAAAAGTCGAGCATTGTGGAGATTGCCAGGGAACTAGGCATCGACCACAAAACAGTTTTAAATCATTTACACAAAACTGGATACAAAAAGAAACTCGATGTTTGGGTTCCTCACGAGTTGAGTATTAGGAACATGATGGACCGAATTAACATTTGTGATACGCTACTGAAACGGAATGAAATTGAGCCATTTCTGAAGAGAATGATAACTGGTGATGAAAAATGGATCACCTACAATCCAACCAACTAGAAAAAGATCAACGACAACTAGAAAAGATGGATAAAGAAAGGAGAGAAGATGTAAGCAATCGCAAAATCTGGATTGACAAGGAAGAAGATGATGTTTTGTGTGTGTGGTGGGATTGGAAGGGAATCATTCACTATGAGCTGTTATCGTCCAATCAAACAATTAATTCCGAACTTTACTGTGAACAACTGCAGAGATTACAACAAGCAATTGAGAGGAAGCGGCTAGAATTAATTAATAGGAGAGATCGTCTTCCATCATGACAATGCTCGGCCATACACATTTTTGATGACTCGGCAAAAATTGCGAAAGCTTGACTGGGAAGTTTTAATGCATCCACCGTATAGTTCTGACATAGACTCCTCAGACTATCATTTGTTTAGGTCTCTGCAGAATTCTCTTAATGGTGTAAAGCTAGCTTCAAAAGAGGCCTGTGAAAATTACTTGAAGCAGTTTTTCGATCAGAAACCACAAAAGTTCTATCACGATGGAATTATGGCTCTACCCCAAAAATGGCAAAATATTATAGAAAATAATGGAGCATATTTGGTTTAAATAAATTGATTTCAATACTCTAAGAAAAACACTTTAATTTTATTTAAAAAATCGCCACGAACTTTTTCCCATATTCAACATTTTAGTATTATCTATATTATGTACATATTTTATAATCTATTATTATATTCAATATTTTTATTCTAATTTTATCTAATTTATTACTGTGAGTTATTATTTTCAATGAATTTTTTTTATGAAAATACGTCGTAAAATTCATTTTTCATAATTGGAGGCCTCGCACTACTATTCGCCTCTGGCTTTTCAGATCTGGCTGGATTCACCGTCATGACACAAGTGAAGAGAAAAAAATCTGCTCTGTAACAAGTTACACTTTTAGTATTAGTAAAATACACTACCGCTCATGGAAGTTCGAACACCCGCATAAATTTCATCGAATAATCATATGAAAAATCAAGATATTATAAAACAGCAATTGTATTATTATACACTCGAGAAAAGATTCTTCGATTTAAAGAAATGTTGCTTTGCTGTACGGTTAAAGAAAAAAATTTCTATGATTTGAACATTATTTTTTGAAATCAAATAAAAAAAATTATTTGATTTAAGGAAGTTATGTTCAAATGAAAGAAATTTTTTCTTTAATCTTATAGCAAAGAAAGATTTCTTTGAACAGAACAAGTAATATTAAACAAGTAATATTTATGTAACATTTTTCTGTATGTACATGTGCACGCTTTAGAATGAACTAAACTGAGTTTTCTTGATTATTTTCCAATTTTCAAGATATTATTTTTAAAGCGCCGAATATTCGTCATCATTAGCTTGGCGTGCAGGGAGTGGGAAACAGCCGCGAGCCATTAAGAACGGCGTGCCTGCCAGGCCATCTCCACTCTTCGCGCCCGGCTGGCGCTATGCGATCGGTGAAGACGGTAGGCTGTTCTTCCGGCAGTAATAGATCGGGCGGAACACGTATTTGCCTATCTTTAAACATTAATTTCTCGTTAACTACTGCGTAAACTGCAAAATGATACATGACTTTTCAACTCAGTTCGATTCACTCTACCTGCTCATGGGTGATGAAATATGTTAAAATCACCCGGTATATGTATAATTCACTTTGAATTATTTAGGCATTGAAGATCTAGCTTTGACCATTGTAGGTTTGAATTGCTTAGAATAATATTTTACCATATATATAAATATTTTCTACATAAAGATTAAATTTTTCTATAATTATGCATGTGATAGCTTATACCATAAGAGCTACCGTTGCACAATTGCGTTCTGCTGAACGTAATATCCAATATTACGTTTCAAGTCCGACAAGTCGAATCAGCACGTAATTTATAGAACTAAAAAATGTATTACTTGCAAGTTTACATATGAATATACCACTTCAACTAAAAAATAGAATTCTTTCTTTTATTTTATTAATTTTTGTTGATCTAATTTCTACTTGTAATGGTAATAAATTGTATGTACACAAAGCGACGAAGAAAACTCAGTTCTCGAAATGTTTCCATTTATTCTGAGCAAAGTACAAAACACGATTCCAGCTTAAGATCTAGGATTATATTCTGCAAAATTACTTTTGTCCCTTATTGCGATTGTAAATAACTGATGAACGCGTCACTCGGTGTAATTTAAAATAATTTAATTAAGGCAACTCTGTTTTATTACGCTCTATTACGCTATACATATTATCTTC
>NW_017259542.1:1972997-1973326 GCF_001594045.1 Atta colombica | reverse complement strand
TCGTACAAAATCGATTCAATATGAGAGATTACACGCGATTAACGGCACTTTTTCGCTCAAAAATGCGATATATATATATATATATATACTTATAAATTCTACCCCGACTAGACTAGCAAGCGATCGAGATTTAAAATCGGTTTACGATTACACGCTGCTCGCGTATTATGTACAACTTTCGCCGAAGCAAACATAGGGCGGGATTGCGGGAGTTGGCTTGTCGTCGAAAAATACATTTTTTAATACCTTAACGATCAAACTCCCGATTTGTCGTCATCGGCTATCTGAGTCTTGATACACAATAATGTGTTAAATACAATAAATCGTGT
>NW_017259542.1:1968035-1972897 GCF_001594045.1 Atta colombica | reverse complement strand
AATTTTTTTATATTTTTAATTTATGAAGATTAAAGATTTTAAAAAAGATATTAAAAATTTTTCAGATTTTACAGATTATTTTTAAGAAATTATTGAACAAAAAATCTTTGAATATATTTTAGAATTTATATATATATAAAATTGTAGTAAAAATGTAGTAATTCTGTCTCATTATTTTAAAAAAATGTATGTTCCAACTTGTACAAAAAAATCTAAGAATTTTTTAAAAAGTTATAAAATTTATATAAAAATTATGACAAGTTAATGTGAAAAATTCTAAGAAAATTTTTTGACAAGATTTTTTTAATAAATTGGAAGAAAATTATTGGACAAAATAATTTTGTTTGCCTAATAATTCAAACATATATCAATGATTATTTTGCAAGTTGAAAATCTCGAGAATTTTTAATAATCTTATTTTCAATTTATTAATTTCTATCTTCTACGGTGAATGATTTATAATTTATTGTGTTTAATTTTTATGTAACTCTTGGCTATCAAATTCCTCTATTTCATTTTAAGAAATATTGACTCTCATGAATAAATTATTATTATTATATAGCCCAAGTAGTTATAAAATACTGTTAAATAATATTTTAATTCATTTAAATTAAATGAAGGTAACGATGAAATTTTTATTTAGATTACGAAAGAGCTTCGTCACTAGTTTCTTCATGTCGCAGGTAGAGCCTCACGAATGACATCTCATTACTATCGCAAAAAATATACTATATCCGTATTTCTTGTATTTAAGAATATGTCGAGATATAGAACTCATCTCATTCTTATTATTATTATATTATGAAGAGCGTTTGATTGAACATTGATATCGTGTGAAGATTCAATAGTTCTTCGTTAAGAAGAAGTTTGCTTAACATAAAAAAAATGAGAAAATATTAACTATATCTTATCAATATACATCGATGTATTGACACCTACGACATTGCGTCCTAATTTCCGCGCGCGCGCGCGCGCGCGTGCGAGACTAAATTTATAGTGTCATACGTAATATACTTTTTTATAAAACGATTATATCGAATAGGCACTCGAATGGAACTGTCAACATCAAGCTGACATAATATCCTATTTATTGCTTATTAGATTAATTTACGTATGAAATTTAGCGGAGCAATTTGTGAATTACATAACGTAACGTTACGTGCAGTAAAATCAATTTTACATTCAATCGGTAAAGTATGACGTAATAGTTACTACATGATGAATATTTTTTTATTTTATGCAAGAAACTTTGCAATATTAGGTAATACTATGATATTTCCACGTTATTATCATATTATGTTTATAAATTATTGTCTCTTAATAGATGTGAGTTGCTGTAATTAAGACGAAAAATTCTATTTATAAACGAGTCATTGATAAATATATTGTCATCAGAATTCGTAAATAGATTTAGATGTTCTTGTTATTAATTCTTCATTAATGTACAAATAATATCCTTGCTATTAATGCTATTAATGCTCTTCATTAATGTATAATTAGATAAGACATAAAACATTTTTAGATGCGTTAGATTGCCTTAAGAAAAAATTTATAAAAAAATTTATAAAGAAATTAAGAATGAGATTAAATCATAATTTGAGCACTGCTTGTTTTTTACAAACTTATAGAGAGATTTATAATCATAATATATGTTGAAATCCGTTTCGATTTAATAAACTCTTGCATATAAATACTTACAATTTAACAATTCGGTATATTAAACGTTGACTTATTAAAGTCTAGTAAGTCTCAGCTTGTTAAGAAAACTAAAAATATATTATATGTTATAATAACGAAGAACTAAAGTTTTGTACAAGGCCTCATTATATAGATATTCGCAAATCATAGAGCGGTTTCGAGAGTAGGAGCACTCGGACTGCGCGGTGCTACATTTTGTGTCACCGCGTGTCGCGGAGATTCCGATCGCGCTCTGAATCTTTTGCTAAAGTAAAAATTATGTGACGAATTGGCGCTTGTGGATGTGCTGGCCAGGAATTGGGCTCTCGCTAGTTGATTACTGATCCTCCTCGACTCTAAAGCACTCACGGGATCCTGACTCTTAAATTCAAGTATATCCTTCGAAAACCGTAACGTTGTATTGATGATATCGTTTTGAGGCAATACGGATGAAATATCCTGGCTGATTTCCGCAGGAGATGCGATTCGTGTAGGATTATCTGATGTGCTTGTGATTAATTCTCGGATATGGTTGTTTTGATTTAACGATTTGATTGCGGAATCGAAATTGAGTTCATTTATAGGCGCCTTGTTCGCCGTTAATCTGTCGTTGTTCGCAATTTTATAATCGGTGATACGCAGGTGACTCGATAGATCAATGCAAAGATCCAGCTGTCGTCTAGAAGTTAGTCTTGAAATGGGAGATGTGTTTTCCGGCGAGGGCTTCATTGCCTTTTCTTCCGCCGCAGTGTCTTCGATTATGGTGGATGAAAGGACATCAGTCCTTGGAGTCTGGAATCTCCAAACTGAACGTGGACTCAAAACTTTAGCTAAGGGATTCTGATGAGTATTCGGTGACGATTGTTGTGGCTGTTGTTGACACTGTTGGCGTGATAGTTTTAGCTGTTCTGCCGCCGATAATCGCATGGGATTAGCCTTTACACTCTGTTGAAGGAGTAAACGTTTGAAATCCATTCGTGATGTGGTCGATTGCACCGTAGTTGATACCTGGAACGAATCGGTTGAATTAATGGGAGAAACGAATTGTAGCGAACAAAAATTACAAATTGCAGGATTTAAGAAAGTTAGAAATATCTTTTTTAATTTGTACTAAAATAAACGTACTTCAGCCGGTATTTATAGTCGGATCTTATATTTAAGTCTGCCTTAAATACAATCTTAAGATATCTTGAACTAATCAGAGAGCTGCATCTTAAGACATTATTTAAAACGGTTTTAAAATAAGAACTACCATTATATAAATATCATTCATAATCTTCGTTTATATTAAATAAATTAATGATTAACAAAAAAAAAAACAATTCTCTCTTTGAGAGAAATAAGAATAGAAATTGAGAGAGAAGATATGATCCATCTTCAAATCGTTGATTTTCGCACAGCTGATATTGATAATTACCTCCGGAAAAGCCTTTTGAGATTCCGGACTCCAGCTATGCCTGGTACTGGCTGACGTTTTCACTAGAGAATTCATTGATCCACATGGCGATAGATTTTCGTTGTCGTTTTCATTGAGCTTGATATTAAGTTTCTTCTTAGACTTGTGAATCGCGGCAAATAATTCTTCGTTGGACATGGTGCTTTTAGTAGGCGACAGAACTAAGTTGGTTGGCGTCGTCCTGCCGGAAGAAGTCTGGATGGGAGTGCTTCTACCCGAAGAACTGCTCGTTGGTACCGGCGATGGGCAATTATTGCCGGCAGTGGTGGTCAAAGCTAGACGTTCCGCCACGGTTGGCACCGATCGTCCATAGTAGCTGGTAGGAGTGGACGATTTGAAGCTGTTATCATAACCCTCGTGGCCGATTGGCGAAATTGGATTATTTCTCAGAATGTCCGCATTAGGAGATTTCGTAAAAGGCTCGTTGGCGGGTGAAGATGCGAAGAATCGATAGCCAAGTGCAGCTTGATTTAAAGGCGTTGCGAATCTGCATAAGATAAGTATGTTTAAAGGTCAATAGCCATTAACATTAGTTATTTCATTAGACTTAATGGTTAATAATCTAAACTTTTTTTCAAATCTTTTATATATAATAAAGATAAAAAATTGAATAACTAATATATATAATTGGCTAACTAAATAAATTTGATTTTGTTTTATTGTTATTATTATTCTTGATAATATTACATATTATTAATATTACATATTATTAATATTACATATTAATCTTTAGTCTTCTGATGTTAAAAATATGTAAGGATTAGAAAGAGTTAGAAGAGTTAAAAATAGAAGAATTCTTTATTTACCTAATTGAGTTTTTAAATCAATTATAAATTTGCAGAAAAATTTACAATTAAAGTGAAATTATATATAATAGAAATGATATAATAGAAAGAATCTTTTTATCTATAATTTTATAATTTTTTTCTAATTCTCACCTATTTCTAACATCCACGATTGACTGAAGTTGATTCTGCACAAATTTGCTTCTCGTATCCCCTTGTTCTAAATTTCTTCTCCCCGCATTTACGTGGAGAACATGTCGAGCCTGTTCATTTTCTACAACCATGACTCTCTGTTGACTCTGTTTCGCCAACATGTGCATGCTACTGAGAGAACCGTGTCCCAGACCTCTGGTGATGTCCGGCGTAATACTACGAGGTGGTTCGATCTCTCGTTGAGGTCTTCTTATCGGTAGGGTATGGAACTGTTGTTGATTGATATCTCTGGCTGGTGAACTGAATTGCTGATTCCTAGCGTTGTGCATATGCACTGTTTGATAATTACAAACTCGTTGCTGGTACTCATAGTTTGTCATCTTTTGCTGATCAAAAAGATTTTTGCCATTGTCATAATATTGAATATTTCGACGAGGATCATAGATCTGCTTTCGATCCTGAGCAATCAGTTGCTTCTCATTTTTAGAATAAGTTCGCAGATTCGGTGGCTGCGTATCCTTTAAGATTTCTTGGTACTTATACGATTTTTGTCGATCCTCGGGCTTCGGTGGAGCGATGTAGGGCGGCGGTTGAATGATCACTTGTGGTGGTATGGATTCCGGAGATATAGTCAGTAAAGTGTTGTGTGTGTCTGCAACACAATCAAAAAAATGTTTTTACGTTTCTCGCAAGTGGTAAGTTAGAACATAAGAATTTTTCTTAGATCAATTCCCAGACAGCACACAATATTTATAAAATATTTATAAAATATTTATAAATATTTATTATAA
>NW_017259542.1:1967389-1967808 GCF_001594045.1 Atta colombica | reverse complement strand
CGAGATATTGCGATTAAAAGTTACGTAAGAGGAAAATTTTTGATGATTATAATTTCATGTGTTAAACATAATAATATACACATGTAAACTTAAATATATATTAGAAATATATTTACATGAGGACTATTGTTGAAATATATCAAGAGTGATTATCCAAGCAAAGCAACATTGCAAAGCATCACAAACACAAGCATGCAATAAACAAAACGTGAGAAAATTATAATATAGCGCATGAGTTTGATGTTGATTTTTGTGACCATAAATCTAAATTATTAAATTAAATATTAATATTCAATTAAATTAAGTCAATTAGATCAATAATATAGAGTAATACATTTAATACAATTAATATAATATAATTTATAGACATTATATATTAGATGTAGTAAAAAGAAATCCATTATTTTTCCATTCAATTT
>NW_017259542.1:1965039-1967312 GCF_001594045.1 Atta colombica | reverse complement strand
TATATATATATTGTATATACAGGATATCCCGAATTTAAATGTCTAAATTTCGGGAACGTATAGAGGATCGATAAACTAAGAAAAAAAGTCCTACAGAGGTATAATCATTTTTTGCTTCGTTTTGCTTCGGAGAAAATCGTAAAAAAGACAAAACGTAGTTTCCATTTTTGTACTTTCTCGTTTCTTATTCACGTTGTATTTATTCACTTGCTTAATGTAAGTATTGTTCAAAATGTTGACTTGTTGCAGCAATGCAAACATTGCACCTAGTACGATCAGCTCGTGTTGCAGTCAAACACTGGCAATGGTGTACTGCAATCTCGATTCGATTTTTCAATTGTTTTCTTGACTTGAAAAATAAGCATATCTCTACAAGACTTTTTTTCTTAGTTTATCGATCCTTTACACGTTCCCGAAATTTACATTTAAATTCGGGACATCCTGTATACATATACAATATACATATATAATATAATGTCTAATATTAAATGATATATGCAGACATAGTTTAATATGTAGAGGAGACAGGGTCTCCTTGGCACAGTTTTTACAATTTCGGCATTAGATTTTTAAAATAATTAATTATTATCGTTAAAATATGTCAATATGATGAAGAGAATCTTTCTCTATATTTTCATACTAGTAATAGGTTCTATACACTTTATAGTGTATGTTTCTTTGCAATAAAATATGAACATGCTGCATTGTAATTAACTTGCCCCGATATGAGAGGTAAATTAGTACATATTACAGTATAAATTGCTTCTATGATAAACTCTATATTAAACTAACAAAAACATAATAAAAATGTAATAGAAATAAAAATTAGATAGTAGATATATATTTTTTGTTAAAAATTATACTTTTCAGTTATTTTGTAATGATCAAATAGCAAAATGTTGTTAAAGAAAAATAAGTGTAAATTATTTTAATTCTACCTCATTTTAATATAAAAATATTATAAAGCGTTTTGTCAGAGTTAAATTGTAATTAAATGTTCACATGTGTGGTACAAGTTAATCTAACCTTTTCTTATGATACGAATCAACGCATCTCTCTCTGCATACGTCCAATTTTAATCATTTTATTATAAAAAATTACTATTATAAAAAATTACTATTGTTATTCAAAATAACATATTGTATACTAACGAACACTTTTCTTTTAACTAATATTACATTGCTTAGACTTGCTTTCGCAAACCGAAGGACATTAATACGAATTATAAAATACTGAAAAATTTACTTGCTGCTCTTGATCAGACTTTTTTTCTATTATAATAGTTTTGTTTGATTTAAATGAAACTTAGGAAGAAGTATCTATGTTATGAAAGAAATATTTTGCGATAATTTTCCCATTGTTTCTTTTATCTATTAAATACATAAACGGAACCCAATTTGCCTCTTATGCGAAGCCTCGGTCTCCCCTGTATAAAAGTGACATAAAAATGATATAAAATTAATATGTATATATTTTAGAAAAATATAAAAGAATTATTAAAATGTTATATATAATAGAAAAAATTCACATCTCTCTTCACATCAAACTTACGCGCAATATACCTAGGAAGTTAAAAAAACGTACTCACCAAGTATATGGAGCATGGAACTATGATATGTGTGTTACTAGTGCGGGATGCCACACGCGCGTGAAGTGCATTTTTTTTCTAAAACTATACAGTAGGCACATAGGTATGGGAATATATAAAATGAAAAATAATGGATAAAAACAAGCGGAAACTTAGGATGGTACAATATTTACAAATTTAGAGGTGCATATATGTATGATATATATATGAGTAAGATGAGATGATATAGATAAAAAAAGAGAAAAATAATAAAGACAAAATACGAGTGCATTCCAAAAAGAACGACATCTATTCACATATACTTTTAAATCATTAAAATGACATTGTCGGCAAAATGACATTTTGTCGGCG
This sequence comes from Atta colombica, assembly GCF_001594045.1. Classification (NCBI taxonomy): domain Eukaryota; kingdom Metazoa; phylum Arthropoda; class Insecta; order Hymenoptera; family Formicidae; genus Atta; species Atta colombica. The sequence continues at coordinate 1,965,373 of NW_017259542.1, read as the reverse complement.
ATAGTAATATTATACTTTTATGTATGTACAGACAATAATAGATGCGTCGCGATAACGCATTATAGGAGTACAAAAGGAAAAATATGTATATATATATATGTGACTATATAACGTTACTTACAGCAGATGTAGATTCCTTAACACATATACACATATATAGTACACGTTGATAATGCATGCTCCCCTGCCCAGGTTGTAAGTACATATGTCCTCGTGATATTAGTTGCAAGCTGATTAATCAACACTATTATATCAGGGTAATACTGTACTGAACAATGTGGCACAAAGTGTGATTCGAATCCCATTATCTCTTTCAATTTTATATATATATATA
>NW_017259542.1:1962191-1964997 GCF_001594045.1 Atta colombica | reverse complement strand
TATATATATATATATATACGACTCGTTTTATAACTTGTGTGCTATTATCCCACATTATCCCGTAAACAGGCAGCGCGAAATCACGTATGATATCGCGCTAACTAAAGGCTAGCGAAATCAACATAACTATCATGTAGATTACATACAGATGGTAATACCTATTACAAAAACAACATTATGACTGCGTTCCATTTAACGCTCGTGAAATCATTTTATCCTTATCGTTTATCAAATGTTAAATAAGAACAAATGATGCTCGCGAGCATTGCGAGCGTTAAGTGGAACGTAGCCTTTATCATCAGTGAAGAGAGAGTAATCGTTTCAGACAAATTAATCTTCTATGAAATTTGCTTTCTCTAGTATGCAATTTTTTATATTGTATCAGTATAATCGACATCGTAGATCAGGCTAAGGCCTTGCGTATAATAGTATAAATATTAGGAACAGAAATAAATATTAAATATTAGAAAAATAAAAAGATTAAAGAATAACGGAGCATTGCACAATTAATATAAATAAGATATGACACAATTAATATAAATAAGAAATAAAATGTCTTATAGACATAATATGTCAAATAAATATGTCTTACATATTATATCATATTATATCATATTATATCATATTATATCTTACTATTATTTATATCTATTGTACGTTACATTTGTAATCTCATTTCTAATTTTTTATTTTTATATTATTCAAAATTTATTCTGTTTCTAATATTACTTCTATTGAAGCGGAAGGCCTTTCTCAGTTTTTATAATTAATATTAGAACAAAAATTAAGTAATATTTTATAAAATTATTAAAAAAATATATATATATTTTTAATGCTTTTTACGATCGCAAAAAAATGTACAACATAATATTACCCTGATATAATTGTAGCTACAGGTTCTATTGTATGTAGTCACAGTTAGTCCTTGTTAGTGACAGACGCTACTTACAACGAGAGGCGAGCACGCATCTCGAGCAAACATGCGATACGATAAATTAAGGTACATTTACGAGGGTTTCACAAGCATGCCGTAACATGAACTGCCGTTATCTCGATTATGGAAGATGACGGCTGTTTATTTGTAGAATATTTAACGGTTAATGCGAGATCAGATGTGAAGATCTCTTGATGTTCTTCCGATTAAAGGACGGTTAATTTTATATCAAACTATTAAGTTATTATTATAAATTAATACATTTCAAGTTAAAGTATAAAACGTAATATTTATATATAATTTAAATTAACAATAATAAATACATATCTAAAGTTTAAGAATAATTTTTATAGAAGTTTTTTTAGATTCTACAGAAATTTCCAATTACAATAAAAGAATTGCAAAATGTTAAGATAACTTAAAATACAATAACATGCTTTTCGTATCATCAATAGATAGAGGTCAATAACTTAACTTCGTGAAACGCGTTACTTATCAATCAGTCGCGAGTGAAATACAAGGGGAAATCGAAAATATCATAATCGCGTTCCTATGTTTATTCGCACGAAACCAACGAAACGAAGTCCAACGCGTATTACGCACGAAAAACACGTTTTTCTCTTATTATTATCAACACGAAAGAAATCAATTTCATACATTTTCAGGATCATTTTTATATTTTCTAGACCTCATTTTCGACCTCACTCTCTCTTATCGTTCACAATTGCGAAATAAAGAAAACGAGCTGCAACGAATTACGCATTTATCGCGAGCAGATAATAGTTTTTATAGGCTATGACTAATTCTCTCCTGTTCTTTTTATGGATTTATTTTCATGGTATATTTATATTGTGTTGCAAAAAACACTTATACAGAAATTGTGTAAATCATTATATCAATAACAGGTTCAATTTCACTTTGAACATCATTTTAATTGTAAATTGACACTGTCTCTCTAACAATGCAGCAAAATATTCTTGCATAAACGTGCATAAAATACGTAGCAACAATAATGAAATACGAATATTATTGGTTCACAGGAAGAATGATTTTGCTGAAATATCTAAAAATTTAGCTAGATATATGTATACTTGAAAATAATTTTGTTTGAATCATCAAAATAACTATATGTAAGACACTAGAATTAAAAAATTTTTGCAGCATTTTCATTAATATTTAAGCGTTCTACAAATTATTTTGATAGTTCAATAAAATTATTTCGAAATCTGTATTTAATTAAATGTTTAGAACTATTATTTTAATAGAATTATTCTTTTCCTATGGCAAACATAATTTGATATAATTACTCATTGCTGGTAATAAATATATTATTAAATATAATTGTTATAAACATATGACAAATTAATCATGTTCAAACTGACTATATAAAAATATGTTGTTTGTGTATATCTTTCGATAAGATGATTTAGCACTCATTCCATGCAAAATCTAAAGATCGACAGTAACGAAAATGATTATTCGTCTTTTCACTGGCCATACGTGTGCGATTATTGTATAAGTGAATAACTTGTATAAACATAATACTTTCGACATAAACAATTAATTACAATTAATTCAATTATATTTGAACTTAATATTTTGCACATATCTCTAATTACGTTTGATCTTAACATAAATAACGTAAAAACCACATTATAGGCCGTTTATAATCAATTTCGCAACGATTTATATATCTATTACATCGCGATTTTCTTGCATATTTAAATTGGACGGATTTATTCTTACTACGTCTCACAATTAAGCGTCTACATTTTGTATTTTGATAATTGTAAATCAGCGAGGAGATAAAAATTATCTGCATGCCGCGGTGGAAAAAATTAAATTCGACGACGAGATTTACATGTGCTTTCA
>NW_017259542.1:1949198-1962091 GCF_001594045.1 Atta colombica | reverse complement strand
TCTCTCTCTCTCTCTCTCTCTCTCTCTCTCTCTCTCTCTCTCTCTCTCTCTCTCTCTCGTCCCTCCCTCTCTCTCACTCATATCAATTGTTTTAGAAACTGCAATCGAATTATCTGTCATTTAACTATCGTTTCGTCGCGATTTTACACAACAGGACGACATCCTTATCGAGGTATCGCAGATCGTCCAGGACTTATCCTATTATTGTTTTCTATCTTATCTCCTGTACGTTATTGTCAATCAATAATAAATATTATTGTTTATACATTTCATGGAAGATCAGACCAGTGCATATATAGTTATGCGTTCTGATAAGAGTTCGCTCACAAGATAAGTGTGCACGCGGACGTGGCCCGCATGATTTGTGTTGTATATGCATTTGTCGCTGAGGCTGTTGCAAAGATCAAAATACTGGAGGAGAAAATCGACCTTTGCATCTCTGTTTCTTTCTTATATCTTTGTATTTATAGTATATTTATAGTATATTTTCAACTGAATTTTTCATCTCTTTCTCTCTCTCTCTCTCTCTCTCTCTCTCTCTTTCTCTCTCTTTTTTCCTCTTCTTTTCTTTTCTCTCTTTCCATCTGTGTTTATATAGAACTTCTATATAATCATGCACCAGTTTTGCAATGCCGATAACAGCGTACACGGTCACGCGATGCAAATACTTAATGTTCTTCAGTGATGTCACTGATACAGACTTGACAGACAAATTTATTTGAATCCCATTTACCCATTTATACTTCGCGGAATGTTTAATAGGATTTAAAAATGCATCGATAGTGTAAAGAAAAGAGGAGAAAACATTTGTCAATAAAATATCTTAATTATTTTCTCTGTAAAACTAACATTGATTGTTACATTGAGAAAAAAATAGAAGTTAATTTGATTAAATGCGTTTAATTCGTAATGATTATTTATTTTAAATATTTATGTATTTAAATTAACAAAATCTTGTAATTTATAAACTTGTTATTTGTTTGAATTAACAAATATTTGCTTGACAGCCCGCTATATTTAATTGAATCAACTAATGTTTTTTTGAAATAGCAACTTTTTTTCTTAATGTATAACATGAGGTATAACACGCATATAATTAAATTCTATTATGAAATTTTAAAGTAACTGTTTTTATGGACATTCATTTAAAAATAAAATTTGTATAAAAAATGATTTGTATATTAGAATATTGAATATATTCTCTATAAATCCATAAAATTATCACTTTACGTAACGAAAATAAATAAATTTTTCTTGAATATCGCATTGCACGTAAAATATTGACGCAAAATATTTTGGTTTCAAAATGAACGCAAGTAAACGAAATAATCAAATTTGGAGCAAATACATATAATATATGTATAGAAGAAAGACCCTTATTATGAGACACCGAGTTCATTTTGGATAAATGCTAGAAGTTTATAGGCAGAATTTAAAAAAATAATAGACGATTTTAATAATCATAAAAGGAAATTTAATAATCTTTAAGATAATATTATGTAAAATTTAATTCGAATTCTATATTTTTTTTAATTAAAGAAATGTAAAAAGTGAGCAAATTGCAAAGTAAAAAAATCGTACTCTTAATATAAGATGTCGCGAGAAATCGATAATAAAACGCAAAGTATATCAATATTGCAATTAAAAAATTTTATTTAATGTTTCTAAAATATAAACGTAGTCAGCGTGTGAAAAATGAGCATGTGATGGATTATACTCGTCTTCAGATAGTTGGAATCAAACATCGCAAAAATAGGCATCTGTTCATTCTGGTTATCCTTTTTATTATTATTGTACAATAATATTTATACTTTAGCAAATTTTCACTATAACATAGAAGCATATGTTATTTTATACTTAATTAGAAATACTCTGGGTATTTCATATATATTTCCATGCCTTACGACTTTATGATCGTCAAATCTAACTTCTGTAAGCTCTAAGTCTAATTAAGCAATTCATTATATCCGTATTCTCCGTGTTCCGTATTTTTCTATTAGTATGATCTATTAGTATATCTTCTATCACTACATGAAGAATTTATTGCCAAATATTTACTTTTTATTAAATAATAAACAAGATTTAAAGGCTCATTTCAATGAAACTTGAAAATATTCAAAATTTTTTTTTTACAATGACTACAGGCGTGATCTAATAATAAATTATCCACTAAATAATTTTTCTAAAACTAACTTCTTTCTAAAACTAAACTAAATAATCCAAGAACAATAAAGTCATAGTGGAATCAAATGATAGCGTTTATTAGTTTAGTAGAAACGCTATCTTATATTCGTTTCTTTAATCATGAGTAATTTTGCAACATTGAAACTGTCACCAAAAAACAATTTAAGTCCAAAATAGATAGAAACTTTTGTCGAAAAATATACAGCATAAAGCATAATCAAATTGATATAAGTTGATAAGCATATAGGTATAATATTGTATATTCATAAACTTCTATCTTTTCTTTATACTTTTGTAAACAACTTTTAATCAATATAATATAGTAAAATATAATTGTATTTATTGACTTTATTGTTTTTCATAATAAATAAAAAAGATAGAAAACGTATTAAAGAAATAATTACTTATTCAAGAAATAATAAAATCCCAAATTTTTTTTTATATCTTACTTTAAATAAATCTTTCATGTACCATATTATATATGAATTTGTTAAAAAAAAAATATATATATATATATATAATATAAGCGATAAATTGATACACTATACTCACATAATTGTAAATATAAAAAAAAGTTTCACAGTATAGATGACAGCTTAGAGTTCATGTTAACTTCACAATTCGCAAGTATGCAACTTATAACTGTAAGGATGCAGGCGGAGCTATAGACTTAATGAAATAAGATAATAATAATTTATATGATATTTAACTTACGGGGCCGCCTAGTCGCGATGAAGAGAAGATGTCTTGCCAGCATGTTGAATTATTGTCACGGCAATTGGTCGAACAGGAATCGTGAATCGACTTACTGCGCTACTCCGTCTATCAGTATAGTATTGCCGGCGACTGTCTGTCTAGCAACAAGATTTTCTCGTTGTTTTTGTACCGATAATGTCTTATCATCGCGCCACGCTAAAAGCTCGATTTCATCCTGTGGCGAATCATCCGGCTAACATGTGAGACTTTCGAAGACCTTTTGGTATTCATAGAAAAACTAATCTATCTTCATCTGAAAATGATTTTCTCGAACTCACGGAATAGATCAAATATTTAACAATAACAATCACAAAAGATGATCATGAAACTGACGAGCTTAGGGGAACGTGATCGGATGACGATTAAACGCAGTGATAACTTAAACAGACTCCACATGTTTGCAAAGATATAAGCCGATGCACTGCATTTCAATAATCGAGACTTAGAATCACAACTTCCTTAGGGAGTCTTCCTCATCGAGACTTAGAGATTAAAGGGAAAAGAAACTTCGCGAACGAAGGATGAATCGTTTGGCTAGATCGGAATGCACTGAAGGTACCGGGACGAGCATGAAAGTATTTCAATCCTCGTAGTGGGGATTTTTGTTTATCGACACCCCGGCTATTATCATGCCGGGATAAACATCACGTCTGATGCAATTCGCGTTGCTTATTGAGCCAGCGGCGATGCAGATAAGGGTTAACAAAGTGAGTCTTTAACTAAGACTTCATGGGAGTTTTCCAGCGGATTGTTAAAGCGGAAGCTTGCCTATTCGTCACCTCAGCGCGATAATTTCTTATTTTTCCGGTCGAAGAAAGAGTCTAGCGACTTAATATTATTTTATTTAAATCTTAATAAATAAAAAGGTTTGAAAAAATTTAATTAATTGGTTTTTATTTAATTAATTATTTTCCATTATAATCTTTGTTTTATAATGTCCCAATTTCGAAAAATACTATTGCATTATATATTACATATTTTAAACAAAATGATTTCATTTTACACATAACAAGTCGGAATGACGAAATTTAATTGCTAACATTTCAAAACTTTGCATGCTGTTGAGCATGTTAAGAAAAATCAATATCAAAATTGAAAAGTTTGAAAAGTACAATTTGTTCATTGCGAAAAATGCAGAAATTTTTGCCAGTCTTTCTATTATTCAATTTTTAAAAAATGCATTCTCCCCTTTTATTGAAATTAAAACTAATAAACTCTAAAATATTCTATCCATAAGGACTGTCATTTGATAATAAAGCTCAAGATTTATCTCCTCGTAAGTATTAAACGCACCGCGAGGATCGTCGGCCGATTCGCAGCTGGAAAGATCGGACATGAGTGTTAGATAAGAGAAAACGTGATCAGTATGCATGTCTCCCTGTCTGTATCTTTATTCGCGAAAAAATTGGTCGATCTCGCTCTCTTGATCGTTGTCGAACAGTTCATTTGTTGGCCTCTGTCCCTATGCATCAATTTGTAAAAATGACATTACCTCGATCCGATGATTTCGTCTTTTATATATAACATACTGCGCCGATATCTCCCCCGCGACTTCTCGCTCCAATTCTATTTGATTAGACCTTGATGATTCCCGCTTATCCTCCGATCTATTTTATACGATGATCTTATCATTATTTAACAAACTCGAGGTACCAAAGTCTCAACACATCGAAATAATTCTATGTAGTGTTATCACATTATCACCTTTGACTGTAAAAACATTGATTTTCGAAATCTCATAATTTGCTGTAAAAGTTTGCGATTCTGTACTCTTGCAGTCTTATTAAGTCATATTCTATTTTAACGCAGATAATTTTCTAAAATAACGCAGATATTTTTTTCTTCAAAATATTATTTTTGGAATTTGTTCGAATATTAAGATTAAACGAAAATATTAAAAAGTACAATTTTTTTTCTTTCTAGAAATAAAAATATTATAAATAGTTTGTCAAATAATAAAACTTTTGCTTATAAAAAATTATATTCTACTGTAACTTTTTAACTTTGACTTTTTTTAAAAATAAAATTGTATGAAAATAAGGTATTTAATTGTAAATTATTCTCAAGCTAATTTATTTTTATAACATTTTTCATTTATTGAGCAACTTATTATTTATTAATGTGATTAGAATTCTCAAGAAGCAGATTATATCCCAGTACAGATGTACTTGTCAGTGCCTTTAAGCCATAAGACATTCACTATCATATTCTTTCAGTGTATAATGATTATTCTTGATTAAAAACTCTCGTCCGCGCGTATGTTTTTCTAAACGCGATTCGACTTATGTCAGAATCTGCAGTAGTCGTCATTATCTTATCACTCTCGCTTCATATCAGCATTGCAAAACTAATGTTGCATACTAATGCAATGTTCTCTACCATTTATGTCTAATATCTGTGTCTTCAGTAGAGTACTTAGCAGAAGTACCTTAGTACTTGTGTCTAGATACAAAATTTTTTACATCTTAAAAAATATAGCTGTAGATTTAACACTATTGGTGTTAAATGTAATTCTCATTATGCTAATAATGATGTGAATTTAATTGTTGGTCTCGTGATATGAATTTAACATGATGTGAATTTAACTGTTAGCGTGTAATGATTAAATTAATTAAACACCAGGATTTTAAATCTACATCATCTTGATGTTTTATGTATTAACACCAATACGATGAAAATTATATAAATATCGATATGGTGTTAAATACACAACCATATTTTTTATAGAGCTGATCGACTTTTAAGATAGGAACAGAAATGTGTTAAATAGTTGAATTGTTAAATAATTGAATTAATCTAGATTTAGTGCCGTATCAACATTGCAAAAATTACTGAAATGTAACGCCGCGCTAACGTGATATTTTTTACCAGATTTCTGTATCGTTACTAGAACATTTGAGTACTCTAACCGGTTCTAAATCCAAAGCCCTCGGTCTAGGACTAGTTGGCACCGATTGAAGAGGTACAGTTACCAAAGATGTGTTGTCAAACATCACGTTGTTATTGACCCGTGGTTCCGGACTGGAGACTGTCTCCGGATAATTGATTCTCTCCTTCAGTAACTCTTCTTGTAGCTCCTCGGAGGGCGTCCTGCAAATCTTGAACGACTTCTCTGTTTGATTACTCGTGGAGAGTTTCTTGATGAACATAATCGGACTATTCGCCATGCGATAACTTTCGCTACGTTTCACCTTGCGATCTGTCTTGTCGCCGCGCGTTGAATCGGAATTTTTTGCAGTCTGATTATTTAAGTCCGTACAATCGACAGCCGCGTTCTTATCAACAATATCGCAATCATTGAATGTCATATTCTCATTTTGATTATCGGAATTAGGCTTTTTTCTATAAAAATTTGGAGTATCAAGATCCGAAACCAGTAGTTTCCTATCTAACTTAGGCGTATTGCCAGTTACTCTCAAGATCTTCGAATAAAGACCTGACTCAAAATCTAGTCGCGAGTTCGCGGAATTAAGACCGACAGAGTGGTTGACTTTTGATGAAGCAATCACGCGAACACTTGTCTCGATTGTATCACCGTTGAGCATTGGCGGATGATTCTCGTCGCAATCGAATTTGCGCTTTATTTGTTTGTCAATCTGAGAGTTTCCATGGCAGATCCTGGGTCTGTCCGGCTCTGGGAGCTTATTATTCGGCGCCAGAGCGGGAGTTAGGTTGCCAGGGAGCTGTCTAGACTCATCCTTAGAGCGTGACGGAGCGGTCGCAGTGCGTAATGCCTCTAATCTACCAGTGCGACAATCGCGATGCTCGTCAGTGCTGGACGTCTTACCTTCGTCACCTTGCACGTTGACGTAAGCCCCGCGGACTTGTCTGTGGGGACTGTTCGGGCTCGTGGGACCGACCACGGTCGTCGGCGTGCGCACATAATCTGGACTAATCGCACGATCGGGACTCCGCGCCGCCCGAATGATTAGCTTGCCCAGCTGAGGTGATGTTGGTGGCGTGATTTTAATGCTTGGAGCATCCACGACGTCGATGTTTTTCGTGACGGCGCGGATGTTCGGTATTGCGCGATGAAGCAATGGCGATGGACTTGGTGACACTCCTTCTCTCACGAAAGGACCTAGATATTGACATATTGTGTGAAAAGCTGAATTAAATGCACTTCATTAAGAAATTTTAATCTAAAGAATTTAACTTAATGATTAGAAATTCTAATTTAAATTCGTTCTAAGTTAATGATTATGTTTGATAATTTATTTTGTTAATTAGTTAATTTCATCAGGATTCTTTTTGCATCAAAATTTATGTTGGAAACAAAAAATATTATTAGTAACTTAATATAATTTAATATATAATTTGTAAATTTAAGTTAAAATTTTATAGTGAAAAAAATTCTTAATTTTGATAGATCAGGCTAATAGAAAGAATAATGTTGAATAATTGAAATAATAATCAAAGTACCTGGATTAAATGTCGTGTGCGCTCCCTTTCTTCTCTTCAAGCTATCGGACGAATAGACGACTTTGCCCTCGGAATCTAGAGTGACTCGAGCGCCGTGTCTCTTTCTCTCCAACGATGAATCCGGTTTCTTTGGCAACTCGCTCAGACTCACATACTCGGCATCCTTCTTGAAGATGTCGGAATTGGCATAGGTGGTAGTTGGCCGAACGGTGGTCATGCCTAATGACAACGACGATGATGGTGATGAAATCGGGCCTGCAGGATATTTATCGTTGTTGTTCCTCACGTCGGCTATGGTCACATAGTCGCCGGAGTCTGCATTTGAGAACTCTTGCACGACGCTGTTCTTCATGACGTGCTTCTTGCCCGGAAGTACGCCACGAAGCTTGCCTAGAACTCCGCTCAGCGGACTAATTTTGATCGACGACGATGTCTGACCTGTCGTCGCTGTTGTCTGCGATCTGTCATTACTAGCAGCCACCGGCAACACCTGTACGGTAGCATACAAATTTTTGTCCTGGCCATTGATCACTTCCATCTTAGAAGTGCCGACAGTGGCAGACATTAGCACTGAACCGCCGCTCTGAAGTTCAGTTCTCCTTGATTCGTTTTTCTTTTCACTCTGATCGGTTTCTTTCGCGTGCTCGTCGTCGGATACGGGTGGTGTGATTACGCACATCGACGGAATCCGACTGGTTGTGATTGCTATCTTCGAGCGGATTCTCTCGATTCTCTCACAGCCTTCTAGATCGCTAGACTCTGAGTATTCGAACTCGGAGCAAGAACGACCAGTACAGGCCGGACTTGAGGCAGATTCGACAGGAGATGAGGATGTGTTGTGGCCGCTATCGGGTGATTCGCCACCATTTTGACCGTGAACCTGTTGATAAAAATTAAATATATTAAAAATACAGATCGAAGGATAAATACTTACATACAAATTATGCCAAGTTTATTATAAGAATATTTAATTTTATACAAATTTAAATTAAATTTAATTATAGTTAATAATATTATAGTTAATAATTTAATACAACAGCAATTTATTCTAGGGATGAGTGATACAGCGCCGATATTGTAAATATCGATAAATATTTTTGGATTTTTTTCTCGATATTTTACATCGATTTTGTATTTCGATATCGTGTATCAACATTTAAACAAAAACATCGAATTTTCGTTTCAATACGGTTTGTTAAGCCCGTGTTAGTATGGATTGAGATTGGATTGAAAGTTAATATAAAATTTATTAAACTTTTTAGATTAGTTTCTCTATGTCTCTGCGCAGTACACACGGAACGTAATGACACTTGTCGCGCAGCAAGGACTTGTAATTTAAAAAAAAAATTTTGATTGAAATAGTTATATAAAAAAGTCGATGAAATAGATAGATCTAAAAACATCTTATCTCTAATCATTATTTGTGCAAAAAGTTCGATTTTTTAAGCATATCAGCGATACACATATTGGTATCGATATGCATATTGTCCGCCTAAAAATAGTATCGCCTAAAAATAGTACCGCCTAAAAATAGAAATATCGAATCCATATTGATGTCAGCAATATTGCAAATTATTCAGTCAATATTTTGGTATATCAATATTTCTGTTTACGATACATTGTGATACGAAATATGAAGATTTTTTTTCTGTCGCCTATTTCTAATTTATTCTCTTCATATACAAGACCAGTAATAATATTAGCTTTTGCGAGCAGGTACCAAACTGATTGTGAATCGAAAAGTCCTGTACCATTTTGCAATTTTCGCAATAATTAATGAGATATTAATTTTTAAAGATCAGCGAATAAGCTCTGCCGCTAAGTGTCATGTACGTCCGTCATCCACAATTGCTAAGCGCGCGCGCGTAGATAGGGAATTACTTGGCAACTGCATAGATCGCCGCCATTCATGCTGCTACTGAAGCAGTACGGCGCCCCGGCCGGTAGCACAGTTCCTTCTATCTTTCTTTTGCCTTATCTATTCTATTTATATTATCATTGTACATTTCTTATATTATCACTTTCTTATATTATCATAGCCTCAATACAATTCTTAGAAAAGATATTTTAATATAGAGATTAATGCTAGCATTTTTATTAATTTAATAAAAAAATAATCTTAAGAAAACGTGTTCATTTTTAAATAGAAGAATGAAAGTTATTTGAAATTGGGATTATTTTTTTTATGCACGAGAGATATTGATGTTATATTATTAAAAATTAATATAATTTATATAAAAATGTCATTTTTTAGTATAAAATTCAATATTAATTATTTAATCTCATCTATTTAACTTCGTCCCATTTTTATAAGATTTTTTATCTTTTAAGGAATAAACGCTTCAGTTTAATTTGCAATTTTATTCCGCAATTGTCTCTTATCGCAATTAAAATATTGAAGCTTGAATTTACCATAGCAACAACTGTGAGACTGGACTTGCGCTCGGGAGGCGGTGGTGCCATAAGCGCAGTGCAAACCGTTCCAGCCGAGCTAGTTGTCGTAGAAGTTGATCCTCTGCCAAACAATTCGTACTCATTCTCCACAATCGGCGAAGTGTCCGAGCCAATATCATTAGTTTTGGTCAAAGGACTCTGTGGTATGGGTTCCTCCTCCCTAAGAGTTTTCAGGCCCGAGTCCATGTGAAACGAAGTATAATATCCTTCCGTGTCGCAGGAGTATACCGACGATGTTTCGCCATCATCGGAAAAGGGTACCACCGTGATGTCTTGTATGATATCTGGTGTTAGAGTGCCTTCAGAAGTTACCGAAGACGAGGCTGAGTTGTCCCTTCCTTTCAATCGCCTCATGTGACTTAGGGAAGTAGAGGATGTGCCGATAGAAGCTGTTGTCGTAGATCTGAGATAATATATATTTTCGAATTAAGCGAATATAAATTTTTCCTTTAATCTAAAATAATCTCTTCGTAATTCATAATCTCTGATTCAAAAAATTAAGGACAAAATTCAATTCGCGAAAATAATTGAAAGAAAAATGTTTAAAAGAGCAAATTTTTAGTCAAAAGGGATGTAAGTAAAAGAAATGTTTTTTTAAGATTTTGCCTTCGTAGATAAAATTATTTAAAAATTTATGGCGTTTGGAGAACAGCTCAAAAATTGAGCAAAAACATTAAAATTAGAAATATAACACATTCGTGTTCAATTCTCAAAAATGTTTTTAACTCCCTTTTTTGATAGTCTCCTTTAATTAAGTTTCGTATAAAGTTTAAAAAATTTCTATAACTGATTTATTAGGCAACTGTTTTATTAGGAATTCAAATATCTAGAATCCATTTTAAAGATCTGCTGTAATTTTTAGTGAATTAAGATAATGATTGTGTTAGGAAATATGCAATTGGTAATTAGTAAAATACAAGATTTCCACCAATATCGATGGAAATTTTCTTTGCTGAGATAGAATTATACATATCTCTATATAAATCTAAAAATATAGATAATACAATACAAAAAAGAATGTCAACAGTTACAAACTAATTTTGTAGAACGTGACCATTGAAGTAATACATTGAAAAAAAATTTACTAAATCTTAATACATATTTCTTTTAATAGTACTAATAATACGTAAACATTTTATTTACAGCAAATAAATATTTACTTAATAAAAAATAATAGTTAAATCAAATTAATGATTTTTGTATCAAATAATACGTATATGTTATTGAATAGTATTAAATAAATGTTTACATCTAATAAACATTTATTTAACATTATTCAAACAAATATTTATTAAAATTTTATATATTTTTTTCAATGTATTGTGTTTTTGATTTCTTCTTACTTAGGTTGATGCGTGGTGGTGGTGGTTTCGCTGCCGATGCTGGCCCTTCCGCTTTCGGACGAGGCGCTCCAGTTTCCGGAACTCGAATGCGGTGCATCGTCGCGGTTGCTGCCCTTCCGTCGTTCTCGCCTCTGGGCGGCGCTCTCGCGCAATTTCACGCTCGGCTGTTTGTTGTCCGTGCTCGGTACTGACATGGGTATGCTGGCTGTACTCTTACCACTCGAGCTAGACGAACTCGGCTTCCTCTCGTGCGACTTGTCCCTCCTGCGCCTTGTAGTCACCGTCTCGTAAATATTGATCTCCTCCGGCGATCTCGTTTGACTTTGAGCTTGCTCGTTTCTCTCTACGCTGATTATTATCATTTCCTGCTGCTGTTGCTGACTCGATTTCGGACTGATTAATTTCAGTCTGGACATACCCCACGCCTTCAGCGTATTGAAGTGCGACTTCTTTTCCGTGAGTGAGTCCTTTTTCACGGAGCCCAAGACATCCGTGCTCGCTGAACGATGCGCTCTCGGCGTGACACTTGGCATCGTTTCCTCGGGCTCATCGCCAGTCGTCTCCCTACAGCGATAAATAATCTCAATGACGTGAACATGATGCGAAGCATTATAGTGAGTGCGATTTGTATCGTATGTTTTAAGAATTTAAGCGCGACAGATTCATGCGCGAGTATGTTACGATTAATTGAATAAATCATGATATATGATGATGATTTTGTTACAGATTTATTATATTCGCGTATACTTCAATTGATACGTAAGTTAGATTGTTATAGTCCGTGGGAGATCTCACTGCGATAGCGTACGACAATGACACGGAGAGAGAAAGAAAGAGAGAGATGATCTAAAATTATTATCATGCCAATGGGAATACAAAGGAAAAATAAGGGAGATACTTCATGCTTGGATGACTACGAAAATATGAGCGCACTTCATCGAGCGTGACAAATCGCCGACTTTCAAGATACACATCCTCAGAACCACGTCCTTATAGTAATAGAATCGCTGCGATAAGAGTAAAATGTACACTTCTTAATTATACGAGTATATTTATCATGTCGTGAAAGTTGAAGAGATGTTGAATATTCTATGATTAGTCTATTAATTCCTTAAATAAATGAATGAATCAAATAAGTTTCTTAGTATTCTTAGTATTCTTTAATAATTCTTTTTAAACAACGATGAAAAATTATTTACACTATATGGATTGTAAATCGAGAAATAGATCTTTTGAAATAGTTACTTTCGCGAAACGTGAAACAATGAAGGATTAAAATAATTTTCATTAATTCTGAAGTTTAAGTAGCTCGTATACGAAAAGAACAAGTATTCAAAAAGAGCAGGATAAATATGTGTATTGTGTATGCTGTCCCCGCATTTATCTGGTCAAGATTTTTACAATAAGTTAGCAGATGCAAGAATGCAAGAATAAATTTCACAAAATATTATATCTGAAAAAAATGTTTGAAAAGTTATAAGGATAAAACTGAAAATCGACAAGAATTGAAATCGACGAATTTTCTTTTTAATGGATGAATTGATTTTGAAAAAAAAATGAAAAAAAAATATGTTATGAGGAATGATGCAATGTTTAAAAAAAATTATGAAATTTTTTTTCGAAAAAACCGTTTGGAAAAAGTTTTCAAAGTTTTTAATATTTTTTTTTTAATGTGAGATATTATTACCATTTTTTACTTAAAATGATCTTCGATTTATCTAGTAAAACATATAT
>NW_017259542.1:1938362-1949098 GCF_001594045.1 Atta colombica | reverse complement strand
TATATATATATATTTAATTTTCAAAACATCGGAAAGATAGTATATAACTTAAAAAAAATGAAGAGTTTGAGTGTGCATCGTATGATTAGTCGGATGTTGTATTCGGCCACATACATATATCACAATACCATTAAGTTGTTAGCTATGTACACATGAACGTTAATAATGCTTCACTATTTTACTAATGAGAATATTTTATTTTGAATTGGCTAATTAGTGATGTATTCTATCGAAATTTCTCTTTCATTTTTAATTGTAAAGAACACAATTTTACTTCTGACTTTGTATGAGTTTTTGCTGTTACGTAAATTTTTTTTTTCTTTTCGTTATGAGATCATGTAAGTAATTTTTAATATGTACTTCTGTTAGTTCGAGCATACAATAATAAAATATTAAAAAATTAAATATTTTGCTTGTAATAGCTATATTGTCTTTCTTTTGAAAAAAGAAAATCTAAAAGAATAAGTAAATATAAAACGTAGCTTTTTTCCTCTTAAATGCGGAGGCAGCATATACATACTTATACAGGTTCTTAAATCGAACATCTTGAATTTCACTTATTTTTAATGATATAAAAAAATATTTCAAATGAAAATGGAACAACTTCGAGGAGGACGTATTTTGGTAGCATTGTTTTTATTCTAGGAGGAGGCGTCAAAAAGATATGAAGGTCACTTCTATTTTTTTAAATGGAATTATTTAATCTTTTTTGGATAATATAATTTTTCTAATTCCGCATGTAAAAGTATTAAGTATTAAAAAACCAATAATTTACGAGATATTTTATATTTTATTATGGCATATTGACACAAAATGTGTCAAAATGTGTTAAATAACTTATTTTACTAATTATATATTAAAAAAAAATAAATAAAAAACTTATTACTAATAAATTATTAATTTTTTTAATAATCATATCTTAATATTTTTATTAACAGAATAATGAAATACATCAATTGCTGGAAAGAAAACACATAGTTGCTTATTTTAAAAATTATTCATTTTGCATACATATTTTTTTAAGTAACTATGTATTTTCTTTTCATCAATTGATTCATCTCATTCTGTTCTGTATAAAAATATTAAGGTACGATTATCGAAAAATTAATAGTGTACGAGTTTTTTAACATTTTAATATATGTCGCAATAAAGTATATCTCGTAAACTATGATTTTTTGATATCTCTATCTTAATACTTTTATATGCAAAATGATTAGAGAAATCATATAATCTAAAAAAAGTTATATAATTCTATAAAAGTTATATAATTCTATTTAAAAAAATGGAGATGATTTTCTTTTTGGCGTCTCTATCTAGAAAAAAAAACAACGTAATCAAAATATATCCTCCTCGAAACCATTTCACTTTCATTTGAAACATTTTTTTATATTATCAAAAACAAGCGAAATGAATTGAATACTCAAAATGTTCGATTTAAATGGACCACTCTATATATGCTCGGTCCTTTATATAGACAGATCTTTATTATGGATAGATAGGTAGATCAGAAAATAATTTGTTGGACCATCAAAATAATTATGTAGTATGATGAGCAAAGCAGCAAAAAGTTTTGACATTTTAATAACTAATTTGAGCGTCTTACATAATTATCTTAATAGCCCAATAAAATTTAGAATTCAGATTTGCATCTAACTAAACTTTTAGACATTTTAAACAAAACTGTTCTTTTCGTGTAACCTAATAACGCTTTGCAAAGCAGAATTTTAATGATACTTTCGAAATACAAAACAGAAAACTGTTTGTTCATAATTTAATATAGTAGTAATTAAATGAATCGTAAAAACAAATAATATTAGATGAGTTCTCAAAATTTCTCAGTTTGGAGTGGTTTGAAGGATCAATTATGGCAAGACACTAACCCTCCGATAGCTTGTCGAATCTCCTTTTGATCGGTACCGGCGATCGTATTTCGTCTCTTCCCTCTCGGTCTACGTGGTCGTGATCTCCTCTTCACCGCCATTTCCTGAGTCTCTGGCCCTGACAGCAAGGACCTTCTCCTCATCGACATTCTTTCGAAACCTCGTCCACTTACATCCACCGCTACGATTTCCGCTGGGAATCTATGATGAAAGCGTACATTTTATCACAATAGAAAGTATTACAATAGAGAGTTTGTCATTGATATAAAATTGAAACTGGAGAACATATTAAGTCACGTAACAGGAAACCGTGTGACAGACTTTTGACTTATACATGCTCATATAAATTATACGTATAAGTTATACGTATATAAATTATATTTGTTATAAATTGCATACATATATAAACTGTTAGTTTATAAAAATGATATATTTTATATTTAAACTACAGATTACATTAATTTGACTGTAAACTTTTCATAAATTACTCTATAAATTAGCAATTTTCATTAGAAATTCAATCTTCTTTGCTAATCTTTGCTAATTTTTTTCTCTAATGTTAAATCAATAATATTTGTATTATATTAATGTATTATATTAATAAAAAGATATTGATGATGATATGATGATGATAATTTCTTTAAGATACAATTAATAAAAATGTCTAATATTGTATTAAATATCATTAATCTTCCTAAATATTGGATATTTTTAATAAAAAATTCGTGCTTTTTTTTAGTTAAAAGTTATATATAGAATATACTTGTTGTTGTTATAATATTGTTACACCCGTGTCGAGCTGATCCGTAGATCGTCACTCGTGAAGTTCTGAAAGTCGCATTGCCCAACGACACGTGGCTCTGCTATTTAACAAGACACATTTGGACGTGAACGTCTCTCGAGCCGATTATTCTGCTCTTTACGTGTGTGTGTGTGTGTGTGTGTGTGTGTGTGTGTGTGTGTGTGCGTGCGCGCGTGCGTGTGCGTGCGTGCGTGTGTGTGTGCGCGCGCGTGTGTGTGCGTGTGTGCGCGCGCGCGTGTGTATGTGTGTGTGTGTGTGTGTGTGTGTGTGTGTGTGTGTGTGTGTGTGTTCTGGGTCCATTCGTAATAAACTCTTCTTGTTCTTTTTAAAATATGTTGTCCATGTTGTTCATTTCTGCGGGCCGGGAGTATGTTCGCGAGAACGTCTCCGCGAGCTGGACGTTCGGACGTAACATGTGGCTCGTCTGAGATCGTGTAATGATTTGTTTGCCAATCATTACGAGGAAAAGAATTCTAATGAAGAGTTCGCAGAAAACGACAGCTCAGCGAGAATTGGAGTAAACGACGGAAGCGACAGTTCAGCGAGCCGCTTCAGAGGAAGCTTTTTTCGTCACATGCTTCAAGCTGTACTATGAGAGGTACAACAGTTGTGTGAGGAAACGTACGAACAAGAGTCGAATTTTCGGAGACGTTGCGACAGCGGGACGCAGAGGTTGCAGCAACGAGGAGAAATTTGCAATGACATTGCGTCAAAGGGATACCGAGATTGCGCAGCTACAAGAAAAACTGCGAAAGATTTCTGCAAACTAAGTCTCTCTAATAATGTTTCTAATAATAATCCACTCTCCCGCGTCGATGGTCATTCCGTTGTTGCCGCGAGTGACATTGTGCATGCCAATCCTGTCGCGAGTGTCGTCAATTTTCCTAATTCCGTCGCGAGCATTGTCAATCACGCGAATCCTATTGCCAGCACTGCCAACTTTATCGAATGTAAATGTCGGTTGCACAAATATAGTGAATTATTGTGTATTGTCCGTGCATTCGGGATCGTTTCGATCCGTCTGCACTACTTCGCGGGGAAACTGAAACCAGACACTTACGATGGAGGTGCACCCTTACGTGAGTTTTTCGCGCAATTCAATCTCATCGCCCGCGCGAACCATTGGGAAGAGGAAACAAAGATCGCTGTCTTAGTTTCGTATTTGCGAGGCAAAACACGTGCAGTATTGGAAAGCATGCAAAATTTAGAGAACTTACAATTCGAAGAGTTAAAGTCGAAATTGGAGATGTGTTTCGGAGAGACGCATTACGAAACGTTATTATTAATTCATTATTATTCGCAATTTACTAATAGAAAACAGAAATTCAGAGAAAATATCGCTTCTTTGGGTTCTGACATAGAAAGATTATCACAATTAGCTTATCCAGAGTGTCCCGATTTGGCATACGATAAAATCGCATGCGCGCAATTTGTTTCCGCTCTTTTCGATGAATTCGTAAAAAGGGTTTTCCAAATGGAGAGGATAAAATAATCATAAGGAGAGCAATCGAAAGAGGGAAAGCAATAAAATTGATTCAAGAAAATAATTTTCAACATAAAAAAGAAAATAATTTAAATTTCGAAAAAAAACAAGGAAATGATTTTATTAAAAAAGAGAAGAGTCAAACTGAAGAGAAAAATGGGAGAAAGAAAGGAATAAAACTAATGGAAATAAATTAAAAGATTTCTTAAGAATAAAAATTTGTAAGTAAGGAATAGAAGTAATAAAGAAATTTAATAAAGAAAATAGAAATAATAAAGAATGTTGGGAATGTGGAAAGGAAAGGCATTTCTGAATGTCTTGGCAAAGCGGGAAACAAGGAATAGTCGACTTTCCTGGCTCGACTAAAATAAAAGAATTTCCGAAAAATATTTATCATTTGAATGGCTTATGCTTTGGTGACACTGAAGATAAGCCATGTATTTGCTATGTTAATTGTTGTGCTAATTTACATTCTTTCGGGTATTCTTATTCTACTAGAAATAAACAAGGATTTAATAATCGATGTATTAATCTTTATACTGTTGTATTAACCAATATTCTTTCAGGAAAAATAAAATAACATAAAAGATTTTTGTTATGAAGGAAAAGTTAATGATCACCTTGTCTTCTTAGAATTGATACAGACTCCGATATTTCAATTATAAATAGTAATTTTATTGAATCGAAAATTATAACTGGCAACTGTAATGTTAAATATCCCACGGGGGAACAAGTTACTACACTAATTAGATACAAGATCATAGTAAATGTTCGACTTGCAAAATACTGTGTTGAGATACCAATGTTAATAGCCGAAGTAAATGATAATTGTATTTTGGATGTCGATTTTCTGAAATTACTTAATTTACAAAATATTTTTGATTGCATTTTTCTTGGATCAGTTTCTGATATTGACTGATTTTGAATGCTCGCGAAAGTATTGCGGTTGCTAGAGTTCCGTCGAATTTGACATTTTTTGAGGAGAGGTCGCGCTGTTTGGGGAACTTCGAAAAAGAGAACTTTGCCAGTTTTCTAAACGAATTTTATGATGTATTCTCTCATGATGTTATTGCGAGGAATTGTAAATTTGGAGAACATGTTATTAATGTGAAAGATTCTTCTCCCATCAAGCAAATACCTCGTCATATCCCTTTGCAAATAAGAAAATAGATGGATAAAATTATTGTGGGAATGGAAATACAAGGGATAATTGAGGAATCCACCAGTCCATGGACCTCGCTAGTGATATTAAAAGTTAAAAAGAAGGACAGTACAATAAGACTGTGTAGATTATCGCAAAATTAACTATTACGATAAAAGACTCTTATCCCTTAACAAGGATAGATGATATATTTGACCAACTATCAAGTAACAATTGATTTTCTATCTTGGATTTAAAAAGTGGTAGATTAAAATTCGTTCAGAGGATAAAGAGAAGACTTTTTCGATTGATAACAAATTGTGGCAGTTTAAAGTCATGCCCTTCAGTCTTTGTAATGCCCCCGGTACATTTTAACATACAATGGAGCAGATTTTAAAAAGTTATCTTTTCAAAATTTGCGTAGTTTATCTCGATGATATGATTATTTTTGGTAAAAGTTTTGAAGAAATATTGTCAAATCTAGAAAAGATTTTCCATCATTTGAAGAAAGCAAACTTGAAAATTAATCCACAAAAATGTGTTTTCTTTAATAAAAAAATTAAATATTTAGGTTACATCATATCAGCGGAGAGCATTGCTACAGATCCAGAGAAAATAAGTGTTGTGAGGGACTGGCCAATCCTGAAAATAAAAAATATTTAAGGAGTTTCCTTGGATACTATCGCAAATTCGTAAAAGGATTTTCTTTGTTGGCCAAACCGCACAGAAAATTAAACTAAGTTCGTTTGGGAAAAGAAACACCAAAGTTCTTTTAATGATTTAAAATGAGCTTTAACTTCTTCGCCGATATTAGCATTTCCGGAGACGGAAAAGGAATTTATTCTAGATACAAACGCGTCAAATGAGGGAATTGGCGCAGTCCTATCACAGAAGGACGGTATAAAAAGAGTAATTGCATATTTTAGTCAAATATTGAGTAAAACTGAAAGAAATTATTGCGTTATACGCCGTGAACTTTTAGCCATAGTATGATCAGTGAAATCTTTCCATCATTATTTATATGGATGTAAGTTTCTAATTCGGACGAATCACATTTCGCTTAAATGGCTGCTATCGTTTAAAAACCTCGAGGGACAATTGGCACGTTGAATAGAAAAACTATAACAATACGATTTCGAGGTTGATTAACTTAAAGGTCTTTCTCTTAAAAACGCGGACGGATTGTCGAGGCAGTGGTGCGCGAGTGATCAATGCTATTGTGCTGACATGGAACTAAAAGCTATTGTGCTAACATGGAACTAAAAGAAATCGCAAAACAGGAAAGTTATATTAGAAGAATTTTTGCAGAAAACAGCTGCGAAAATTAGCATAAGAAACAAATGGAAGATCCCTGCATTTGCTTATTTTTATCAAAAAAAGAAGCGAGCGTGGGACATCTTCATAGCAAGAAGTGGCGGCGAGTGATGTTTCTATCAAAGTGTATTGGTTCTATTGGGATATTCTCGAAATTAAAGACGGTGTATTCTACAAGAAATGGAAAGTCCCTAATCTGAAGAAAACGATCTTCCAATTAATTGTGCCCAGAAAACTTATAACAAAATTTTGGAAGAGCTACATAATTCTCCTGCAGGTGGGCACTTTGGCATCAATAAAACACTTGACAAAGTACGGGGGCGATTTTAATAAGTAACAGGATGTGGAAGAATGGTACAAAACGTGCAAAATCTGTTTAGCTAAAAAAGATCCTCCCGTAAGAGGGATAAAGGAAAATTTCTTTTATAGATATATAATGTAGGAGCCTCATTCGAAAGAATTCAATTGGACGTTCTCAGCTCTCCTCTACCAATAACTTCTGCTGGAAATAAGTATTTGCTCATCACTGTCGACTGTTTTACTAAGTAAGTAGAAGTTTTTCCACTAAAGAATGTCAGATCTAAAATTATAACAGAAACCTTTCTAAATCAAATTATTTCCAGGCACGGAGTACCTCTAGAAGTCTATACTGATCATGGGAGGAACTTCGAATCAAATATTTTTCACGAACTGTCACGCTTACTAGAGATGAAGAAAACGAGGACAGCCGCTTTACATTCACAGTCGGACGGACAGATAGAACGTCAGCATCGAACCATCTAGAACTATTTAGCAAAATTTATCTCCGAAAATCAAAAAAACTGGGATCAGTGGATTCCATTATATCTGCTGGCGTACATATCGTCCAAACATGAACTACTGGAATGACTCCAGCGGAGATTTATTTTGCTCAAGATTTCCGTCTATCGACTGATTTGTTACGCGGTAATCTACCAAAAACTGAGGAGGTTGGTTCTCCGGAAGATTATTTAAGAAAAATGAAAAGGAAGATGGAAGAAATTGATAAAGGAATAAGGAAACAAATAGATATCAAATCTTAACGAACAAAAATCTGGTACGATTAAAGTCAGACAGATTTATTTTGAAAAGGGACAGAAAGTGTGGTTATATAATCCCCGAAGAAAGAAGGGGAGAACTCCCAAGTTGCAAAGCAATTGGGAAGAATCATATCTTGTAGTTAAGGAACTTAGCGATATTGTATACTATATTTGCAAATCGAACAAGCATAAAAATAAAATTGTACATTCGGTTAGGCTGACGCCTTATTTAGAAAGACGTTTAGCAGAAACGAGTTGAAAAGATTAACTAATTGGAGTCCTATCATGAAAAGGATTGTAATTTTATGGTGTAAGCTGCGCGAATTATTTTTCTTTCTTTCTAGTTGCAGGGTTCACGTTAGCATATAACGCGCAACACATAACGCGGTTTCGGACGGAGAAGAAGCTCTCTAGGAGCTACGGTGGAAACGTTTTGACACCTCACAGCCAGTCCAGTGGGCTCATTTTCCACGAAATCGGAAGTTATCAACGGACGCGTTTCAACCGTCGGCCCTACTTTTTTTTGAAGAAGATCGTGGTTTTTGAATCGTTTTTGAGCCGTAGTTTTTCCGTGGGATGGAGGGCGAACGCCGAGGCGGGGATTGGGGGCAGAGGTACTGCGGTATGTTATTTTTTTGCCCCTCCTCCCTTTCTGAAAAGAGAAGAATCAAGAGCGCAAAGCCTCAAGAGAAGAGGCAAGAGGATCCTAGCGTTCCCTTCATGAAGACGGGAGGGATGCCCGAGCGGGTTTCGTCCTACGGGGGAGAAGCTATCCTCCGAGGAGAAACTGAAGAGAGATCTTGCTCGGAAAGGAAGAAAGTCTCAAGGATAAACCTCGAGAGGAGAATCGGACCTCAAGGAGACTAAAGCTCAAGAAAACTGTTGCAGCAGCACAATAAGAAGCAGGAAATTGATCATAAGGGAGCTCCGAATTCCTTGGAGAGATCAACGTTCTTGGAAAGATCATAATAATTGTTGGAATGA
The DNA here is from genome assembly GCF_001594045.1 of Atta colombica. Lineage (NCBI taxonomy): Eukaryota > Metazoa > Arthropoda > Insecta > Hymenoptera > Formicidae > Atta > Atta colombica. Next base: position 1,940,436 of record NW_017259542.1, on the reverse strand, counting down.
CAATTTAAGAGAAGAGGATGTGTTATGCCCGTGCCGCGCCAGAGTTCACCGCTCGCAAAGTTTCGAAAATCGCATTGCCTAGCAACAAGCCGTTCTATTATTAAACAAGATCAGCGGATTTGGATGTGAGCCGTCGCTGCACTCGAACGAGTCTCGATCCGCTGATTCTATCGTTGTTCGTGTGCTTTGAGCTTACATGTGATTGTGTTCTGTATCTATTTCTAAATACTTTTTTCTTCTTTCTATTGAGTGAAAGTTCGTGGTGATTTTTTAGTAAAATTAAAGTTTTTCTTAGAGTATTGAAATCAATTTATTTAAACCAAATATGCTCCATTATTTTCTAATATTTTGCCATTTTTGGGGCAGAGCCATAATTTCCATCGTGATAGAACTTCTGTGGTTTCTGATCAAAAAACTGCTTCAAGTGATTTTCACAGGCCTCTTTTGAAGCTAGCTTTACATCATTAAGAGAGTTCTGCAGAAACCTAAACAAATGATAGTCTGAGGGTGCTATGTCAGGATTATACGGTGGATGCATTAAAACTTCTCAGCCAAGCTCTCGCAATTTTTGCCGAGTCATCAAAGATGTGTGTGGTCGAGCGTTGTCGTGATGGAAGACGACACCTTTCCTATTGATTAATTCTGACCGCTTCCTCTCAATTGCTTGTTGTAATCTCACAGTAGAGTTCGGAATTAATTGTTTGATTAGACGATAACAGCTCATAGCGAACGATTCCCTTCCAGTCTCACCAAATATACAACATCACCTTCCTCGTCAATCCAGGTTTTGCGATTGCTTGCGCCTTCTCTCCTTTCTTTATCCACGATCTTTTTCTAGTTGGATTGTCGTAGGTGATCCATTTTTCATCACCAATTATCATTCTCTTCAGAAATGGCTCAATTTCATTCCGTTTCAGTAGCGTATCACAAATGTTAATTCGGTCCATCATATTCCTAACACTCAACTCATGAGGAACCCAAACATCGAGCTTCTCTTTGTGTAAATGATTTAAAACTGTTTTGTGGTCGATGCCTAGTTCCCTGGCAATCTCCTCAGTGCTCACATGCTTATCACACTTTTACCATGATTTCATCGGACTTTTCAATGATTGGTCGACCGGAGCGAGATTCATCTTTCACATCGAAATTTCCAGCACGAAAATGAGCGAACATTTCCGTGCTGCTGATTTTGATAGAGTATCTTCACCATAAATAGCGCAAATTTTTTCACAAGTATGTGCAGTATTCTTGCTTTTATCGTAGTGATACTGCAAAATGTAGCGAATTTTTTCCTTATTTATTTCCATTTTCAAAATAAAATAATTTCTGATCCACTTCACCGATTTCAATCTTTTTCGGCTCAAAGGTTAAAATGTCACTTTTTAAACGCACGTCTAGTGTTGCCGATGCGATTAGTAGTTGCCGACTGCTGAGCATTTAATGCCATCTAGCAGGAAAAATGCCACGAACTTTTTCCCACACCCAATATTATATCCATGTTGTTCATTTCTGCGGGAATGCGTGAACATATTCGCGAGCCGGACACCCAGACCATTCATTAATAATACCATTCAATAGAGCAAAGTTTTAGCTTTAAAAATAAAATTTTTTTAGTTAAAAATAAAAGTTTTTTAAATTGCGATGATTTTTAATGAAATTATGAACAATCAAAGTCAAAATGTTCTTTTTATTTAATTCGCGATAACTCAGTAACAAAAAAATTTGAAGAACATTTTTAAAAAACGATTGTAGGAAAAATTTTAAACTTTTACTTAGATAGAAAGCCGAAAACTTTCGCGAATTTTTTCTTAGCAAATGACAAATCCAAAGTTAAAAGAAAATTTTCCATCTTTTTCATCTTGTAGTTTTCTATAATTATGTTATATTATACTATGTAAAAATTACCAAACTCACAGAAACTCAAAAAACATAATAACCTTTCGAAAGTAGAACTTCAAAATCTTTTTTTAAATTTAATTTCCGTTTGTTTTTTATGAAGATATTTTATGAAAAAATAAAATTTTGTGCTAAAAAAACGGCACGAATTTCTAGGATCAACCCAATATAAAGGATT
>NW_017259542.1:1910732-1938262 GCF_001594045.1 Atta colombica | reverse complement strand
TATATATATATATATATATATAATTACGGACAAAATTGAGTGGACAGATAGTGGAAATAATTATAAATGAAAATTAGTCAGAATAGTATTACTATTATATAACTATGCTTTATATTATATATTACATATCTTTGATTGGTTAAAGTTGCTATTCGAATTTATTTTAGTGTATGTTGGTAACAATGTAAGTTGGATCGGAGGCGGCGTTGCAGATGGGGATACGTGCGCATCTTATCTTAATAACCTCCCCTCTCTGTTTGTTTTTCCATTTTGATTTTTCTCGAGTTTAGAACTCTCTCGTGTATACATTTATAAAAAATGTCGAGTCTAGAAGTGCTCAGTCTCTGTGATTGAGGCTTCACAAGCCCAACTTAGTCAGACTCTCGCTAAGCTTAGCAATCAAGAATACGAATATCGTGTCTCACATAGCTAGCACTTGTAGAACGCTTACTTACATGGGGCCTTCGAGCTATCTCGGATTAGTAAATCGAGTATATTTCATGACGATCCTCCTTTCTGGTATATTATCGAGAATCATAGACAACATTAAACATTAAAGTTATTAAAAAAATATCGTGGCATTTAAGGACACAAAAAACTTACGCTTGCTCCTCACGTATGACTTTATTATCATTTAGTAATCATTCGGAAATCCGATCCGGATATACGCAGTTTTGATACCATTCTTGGATGAAATACTGTAATTATTGTAATACTTGATTATTCTTTACGTTATGAGTAATCACTGCCATTTTGGTTCAGTATCCTTCCATTACGTGTTCGATGGAATCAATTATTTATTTGATGATATTTTATGTTTTTGTGAGTTGATTGTGCCTCATCATAATAACAGTAGTAATAAAATAATTTAGTTTAAAATTATTATCCTTCATACTCTCCCTGCTTTATATTTAATATAAGAATTTAAATCTACGTTTTTTCTAAAGGTATATCAATTTTAACATTTTGGTCCTTTGAGCCGGATTCTGTAAAGGAGAGATGAGGCTCATTCACGGTCATATTGAGCAGCAGCTCATTTTAGAGATCATAGCTCATGCTTATGACAACTTTACGAAAGATGGTTTGACAATCCTAACCTTACAAAGAGTTCATGCATGCCTATCTACTCTGAAAGATGACTGGGAGCAATTTTCATTGGAACACAAAGCAATCACGAATTGTGCACAAACGATAAGTTGAATATACATAATCATTCTTATTTTACAAACAATCTCTTTGCTATAACACATGAACATTATGTCAAATTAGTCGAGAAATTGAATGCACTTTGTGTTCTATTGGAACAGGACTGGGAAAGCATTCCAAACTTCAATCAACTCCTCTGCCTCTTTATCTTCTTCAGGGTTACCGGTTTTTCTTTACCATGCGTGACTTCCTCGCATTGATCTTCCTAAATTTAATGGTATATTGGCCGATTGGTTATCCTTTAAAGATTTGTTTAATTCCTTTGTAATAAAAAATCTCACGTTATCACTTACAGAAAAACTGCAATATCTAAAAACTAATCTTGCCGGATCATCTGCTCTTTTATTAAAAAATACTATGTTATCAGCAGATCATTTTCAGAAAGCATATCTTTAGAATCTTTAATCTCGTACGAACTTTTTTAGTAAAATTAATTTTTTATTATGAAAACAAACGATTATTAGTCAACGCAATGTTATAATCCTTGCTTTCGCTCATGCGCAACAAAAGAATCAGCTGGTGAGTTGAAAAAATTATACACTCATGTTATGCAAATCTACCGAATTTTGAGAATCTGCAACGTCTAATCTCTCCGAGATGACTTCCTGATCTTTATTACTGTGCAATGATTCAATTCGGAATCCGTTAACGCTTGGAAGCAACATTTTGGTTCATCCAAGGAACTTCCGTAGACTCAGCTTAGTGATTTTCTTGTATCTCATTTATTATCTCTAAAAGCTTATGAAAAATCTCAATCAATAAATTTTAGTTCTCAACCACACCAGAATTTCACAAAATCCCATTATCATGGCAAATCGAAGGATAGCGACACTATCAAAGTAATGTACCATTTGTTCGGAAAATCATTATCCGACGTCGTGTCCATATTATTCTAATAAATCAGTATAACAGCGCTTGGAGCTTATCAAAAAACACAATCTCTGCTATAACTGTTTAGATTTGCACCGCTCTGCTCAGTGTAAAAGTACTAAACGTTGCTGAAAGTGCAAAGTATCATACTACAATTCATCAAATGTCGGATAAAAATCTCCAGTTAAGCTTATGGTAATGGAACTTACTGCAAAGATCTCCATAAGCGATAGAAGCACATTCTTCAGTTGAACATATTGCTAATTTGCCTAATGTTTTACTCGCAACCGTTGGTTAAGATTATCATTTTTTTTCTTTCTGGAGAAACTTACAATATAAGAGAACTTTTGGATCGGAGATATTTTTAGTAACTGAACGTCTCATTCAAAGACTGCGTCTGCGTCGCACGCACTCACATCTTCCTTGATAGAAATAGGCGCTCAGAAATGTCGTCAAAGACGAAAGGATTTACATCCATACACTGGTCATTTCGCTTCAGATTATAAACTCATTATTTCAGCTTACATATAGGAAGAAACTAACTTCCTAGATTCCTTCAAGTAATTGCTAACTCCTACTCGTGGAAGTATCTAAGTGATTTAAAATTAGCAGATCCCAATTACTACTCTCCTGGTTCAATAGACATAATACTAGGAACAGATGTCTATAGTCAGATCATAGAAGAAGGTATAATTAAGGAACAGAAAAGTTCTCCCATCGCACAACGAACAAAATTTGGATGGATTATTTCTGGTCCCGTCAATGATAATATTGCTATAAGGATTATTCACGGATTTCATGTCATCTTGAACTACGAACTTTACAATCTATTACGCAAATTTTAGACTCTAGAAGAACTTCCCTTAACTAGAGCTTCTCGTCTGTCATTAGCAGATTAGGAATGTGAAGACCACTTCCAATCTGCACACTCTAGAGATAATCGAGGACGATACATCGTTAAACTTCCTTTTAAACAATCGATTGAAAACCTAGGAAAATCTCATACCAAAGCGACTCGCTATGAAATTGAGAAATCAATTTGAAATTAATGCTGATTTCGCGCGCGCTTATGATTTCTCAAGACTTCTTAAATGAATACGAAAGATTGCAACACATGAAGTGCCAAATGATCAGTCGTCTCCTTCGGTTATTGCCATATCATGGCATCCTAAGAGAGCAAAGTCTCAGTACGAAGTTATATTTAACGGTTCCAGTCCTACCACTTCGGAATACTCGTTGAACGATTTTTTATGTACTGGAGAAAAATTGCAAACCGACTTATTTGATATACTTTTATAGTTCCGATTATTTCGTTACGTGTTCTCCACTGAAAAAATGTTTCGTCAAATAAAAGTTCATTCAGACCATTGAGCATTTCAGCTCATTTTGTGGATGGATCCAGACAAGGGACTTCTCACCTACGAACTTACTACGGTCACATATGGTTTAGTTTATGTTCCGTATCTCTCATTACATGTCTTTTTGCAACTTTTAAAAGACAAGGATTCGAAGTATCCTTTAGCGATTCCTGTACTGAAAAGAGGAAGATACATCGATGATGTCTTTGGCGATGAGCTGATTGCGTTGAAAAGATACAAAATCATAGATCAACTCATACGACTTTGCAGGGCGGATTGTTTTAGCTTACAAAAATAGATCAGTAATCCTAAGACTCTAAAAAGCGTTCCCATGGAAAGACAAATTAGTGATTTCAAATTGAGAACGATTTAATCATTCACACTCTTAAATTGGAATTATGTTGGCAACCGTCTAAGGATGTATTCCAGATATTTTATTTTCAATTTATCTAGAACAGAAATTGTAACTAAAAGAATTATCTTATCTACTATAGTTAGGTTATTTGATCCACTAGGGTTCCTTTCGCTGATTATTATATCTGCCAAGGTTATACAAGAACATTATACAAGAGCATTATATAAGAGCTTTGGTCTCTCAAACTGGGTTGGGATGATCCATTGCCTGATCCTATAATTAATAAATGGAGCAATTTTCTTGATAATTTATAAGATCTGAACAATTTTACATTTTCACAGTGGATAGGATGTAAATCTGATAACTTGATTGAACTTCATGGATTTTGTGATGTATCACAAATGGCTATGGCTGCAGTTGTATATATTTGCATGACTAACGAACAAGGGGAAGTAACGATCTTACTAGCCTCCAAGACAAAGGCTCCTCTTAAAAGACCATTCCACGTTTAGAATTGACAGGAACTTTTTTGTTAACGAAATTAGTATCTCATTTGCTGACTATATTAGATCACTTGAACTCCTCTATTTGTGAACTAATTCATCAATCACACACACGGCTTATTAATCATCCATGGCGGTGGAAAGACTTTGTGCACAACAGAGTTTGTTCATTCAAGATATATTACCTCAAGCAACCTGGAAGTTCATTCCTGGTAACGAGAATCCCGCAGAGGATTAATTTCCTCGTCAATTTGCGGAACATTCAACTTGGTGAATTGGACCATCTTGGTTGTCACAATCGCCTTCGAATTGGCCCGTTTTAGCTTTCCAACTGTCCATAAAGAACGAAAAAAACCAGCTAAGGTGAAAGCGACTCTTGTCACATCCAAGATATGAGATCTTATATATAGATATTTTAGCTTAAACAAGTTCATTCGAATTACCGCTCTTTGTCGAAGAGCTATCGCTAAACTCAGAAAGACATCGAATTAATCAACCTTATCACCAAAAAATTGGAGAACGCTAGATTGTTCTGGGAAAGCTCAGTCCAAAAATGGCATTTTTACCAGGAGTTACAGATTCTTGCAAAACAAAATTCATTGTCTAATCCTATTTTACGTTTTACACTACTCATAGATTCAAACGGTATTTTACGTGTTGGAGGTCGATTGCAATTCTCTTCACCGTCAGAGTAGCATTCATTAATCTTACCAAAGGATTCACCTTTAATTACACTCATTATTGCAAATGCTTATCTGCATACATGCATGGTGGTACCCAAGTCATATTGTCGTATACAAGACTATTGGATCATAGGTGGACGATCTTCAGTATGGTCTTTTATTCTTAAATGCGTTAAGATGTCCACGTTACCGAAAGAGAGCACAACAATTGGGACAATTGCCTGCAGAAATTACACTTTCAAGATCTTTTACACATATCGGGGTAGATTATGCTGGTCCATTCGTCATCAAAACATGGAAGGGAAAAAAATGCCAAAACTTATAAGGCATATATCACGCTCTTTGTTACATCTGCTATTTGGAGCTCGTTACAGCTTATATTGCAGAAGGATTTATAGTTACATTTAAAAGATTTACCGCTCGACGTGATATCTATTTCGTCCAATGACTGGGGGATTAATTTTAAGAGTGCTGATGCAGAGCTGCAACGATTATTCATATTGTCTACTCAAGAGTTAAATAAACTACTCGCCACTCTGCTGGCCAATGACGGAACACAATGGCGATTTAATCACCATTCGCTCCACATTTTGTTAGAAAATGGGAAGCGGGAATTAAATCCGTAAAGCTTCATCTTCTTCGAATTGTAGGAAATAATTCACTTACCTATAAAGAATTCACTATTCTTTTGACTCAAATAGAGATGGTGCTGAATTCCCAGCCTCTAAGCGTCTTAATAAAAACTCCTGATGATCTCCAAGCTTTAATACTCGGTCATTTTCTAATAGACTACATCTTCTGTCATTCTCGAACCGTCCATTGAACACATTAAATTTTCTCACCTTTCTAAGTAGTAATTAATACGACAAATGACAGAAAGTTTTTGGACTAGATGGTCCAAAAAGTGTCTGCAACACTATTATGCTAGATACAAATGGAACATATCCATACTCTCCTTAGCTATCGAGAATCTGGTTCCTATGGTCGATAAACAGTATCCATCCTGCAAATGATCTCTCGGGTGAATGATTCAAACTCATCCTGGAACTGACGGACTTACTCCAGTTGTTATCATACGGACTCACACCTCAGTACTAAAACACTCTGTTGAGAAGGTATGTCCTCTTCCAATTTCTTACGAAACATTGTGATATTTTTCTTTCTTTCTTGTTCATTAACTCTGTTAATGAAGGCGGGCGGAAGTTAAAGTTGCTCGAAGTTTATCTTAGTGTATGTTGGTAACAATGTATTATAAGTTGGATAGGCAGAGGCGGCGCTGCAGATGGGAATGCTAATGCACGTCCATCTTATCTTAACAAGATCCCTTCTCTGTTCGTTTTTCCATCCATCTTGATTTTTCTCGAGTCTAGTAGAACTCTCTCGTGTATACGTTTACAAAAGTCGAGTCTAGAAGTGCTCGGTCTTATGAGAGTTGAGTCTAGAAGTGCTCTCTGTGATTGAGGCCTCACAAGCCCAACTTAGTCAAACTCTCGCTAAGCTTAGCAATCAAGGATTTGAATATCATGCCTCAAAAGCACAGCTAGCACTCATAGAGTGCTCACTTACACGGGATTTTTGAGCTCTCGGATCAATGAATCAAGTGTACTTCATGACTCCTCCCTTCTGGTGTATTATCAAGGATCATAGACAGTATTGAAGTTATTAAAAGAAGATCGTGACGTACAACTTTATCATCATTTTAATTATCCGAAAATCCGGATATACGCATTGGTTTTAATATCATTCTTGGATGAAATACTGTAATTATTGTAATACTTAATTATTCTTTACGTTACGGTGAGTAACCACCATCATTTTTATTCTTCCATTTCGTGTTCGATGGAATCAATTTATTTATTTGATGATTTTATGTTTTTATAAGTTGACTGTGCCTCATCATAATAACAGTAGCAATAAAATAATGTAATTCAAAATTGTTATCCTTCACACTCTTCCTGCTTTATATTTAATAAAAGAATTAAAATCTACGTTTTTCCTAAAGGTATATCAATTTTAACAGTGATACATAGATTATTTAGTGAATAATTGAAAATAACATTTATATTTTTGTACATGCAAACCATATTGAACGAAAAAATCAGTTAATTGTCGAGAGAAAATAAGTGAACACTTAAGACATTACTGTAGGATAAAAAACGTAAACAAATGCGTAGTTCTCCTTTTCACTTAGTAATTTCAAACTAATTATTTAGTTCCAAATTCTGGACTTTGTGCAAGACATATCATTTTTGAATAAATAATAGAATGTTCGGAAGAAATTTCAAATCAAATTCGCTATTTAATTCGGATTGTCATAAGAAGTTAAGTTACCGTGTGATAGCACAGAAGTACGATGTATTCAAAAGTGCATTAGAAACAATTTATAAAAAATATTTGTTGTAATATCATAGAAAATTTGATTAAAATACTGCAAACCTAAATACTGCTGACTAAAATACTGCAAAGTCACACATTAATAAAATAAATATGAAGAATGTTTAGCTTTTGCTAAAAAGTATGTATGTTAACATGCCACCGTCATTTTGTTCTAGGTTTGCAGTATTTTAATCCAGCCTCGTGCAATCTCCGCCTTATTATTTTTGATGACACATTCAATTCTAATATTTCAACAATATTTCGTGATGCAATCCTCGGAGTCTGTCGACATTGACGAACATTCAACAGTCTTCTTGTACAGTAGTACAATGTTTGCGTCCATGACTTCTTAAATTTTCTACGATATTATACAACAAATATTTTTTATAAATTTTTTCTAGGGCATTTTTGGATACATCGTACTTCTGCGTTATCACAAGGTAACTTAATTTCTTCCGAAACAATTAAATGACGAATTTGACTTGAAATTTTTTTTCTTGCGGATATTCTATTATTTATTCAAAAATGATGTTGCACAGTCTAGATTGGAATTAAATAGTTGAAATTTGAAACTACTATGTGAAAAGGAGAACTACGCATTGTATTTGTTTACATTTTTTGTCTTACTAACGTTTTAACCAAGTGTCCACTTATTTTCGTCTTTCGACAATTACCTGATTTTTTCGTTCAATATGGTTTGCGTGTACAAAAATGTAAATATTATTTTCAATTATTCATTAAATAATCTATCTATCACAAAAATATGTAATATGTAAAACATATAATAATAATTATAGTAATATATATAATGTTATATATTATAAATAATTTATATAATTGTAATTTATATAATAGTAATACTACTCTAACTAATTTTCGTTTATAATTATTTCCACTATCTGTTCACTCAATTTTGTCTGTAATTGTATGTATCTTTATATAACTATAATATTTATATAACTATAAAGATATAACTATAAAGATCTAAAATCTAATGACATATGCCGAAAATAAATTTTTGTAATATTATTTTTTTTTTCTTTATTATCTTTAATATATCTTTATTAAGATTATCATTCATAAATCACATCCTCAATAATGAAAATGATGTTCCGATCTCTGTCAGTCTCTATTTCATGCGGCGATTTCTACAATTTCCGTTCTCTCAGCAATTAAGTGACATATTGAGATAAACCGCTTACTTGAGCGCGATGGCTTGAACCTGTTCCTCGGGACTGGGTAGCTTGTGATCGACAGCATCATCGCTTGTCGTGTCGCCCAAAATTCTGGATGCACAGTCCGGCGATACAGTGACATCACCGAGCGCTTCAGTGGATGTCCATCTTCGAAGATCTTCGATAGCAGCCGGCTGCAACAAAACAATACACGCAAATAAAGTTACCATTCTATAAAATATTTCTTTTTATACTCATATCGATTAATTATTTATATTGATTTATCATCACGTTTGCCTCTTTAAACATTATGGACAGAAAATATAAAACTTGTAGAATTATTAACTTTATATAGGGTAACTCCGGCAAATATTAGGTGTACAACTTTGTTTCCGCCGTTTTCCTATAGATGGCTTTAACGGTAAGTGGTGGTCGAAATAAATAGATCATAGACGTCATACAATAAACTTGGGCATCTGTCAACATAACCCCATAGAAACATTAGTCGATTTGTGTCTGCATCATAAAGTTATTCTCGATTGAAAATGTCAGTTTACGAGCCAAATTCTCGTCATTTGCGGGAGGTTTTAATTTTTTGCTTCAATATGAAGAAATCTGCAGCTGAGGCTCATCAAATGCTCTCAAATACTTATGGTGAGGCCGCTGTTAGTGAAAGAACGTGGCGTGGTTTCAACGCTTCAAGAACGGTGATTTTGACGTCCAAGGTCATGCTCTGTATTTGGTGGGACCAGCTCGGCGTAGTGTATTATGAACTGTTAAAACCGACTGAAATAATCACAGGCGATCGGTATCGAATGCAATGGATGCGTTTGAGCCGAGCATTGAAAGACAAACGGCCGCAATACAACGAGAGACACGATAAAGTGATTTTGCAGCATGACACTGCTCGACCCCATGTTGCGAAAGTGATCAAGACATACTTGGAAACGTTGAAATGGGAAGTCCTACCTCACCCGCCGTATTCTTCAGACGTTGCTCCCTCTGACTATCACTTGTTTCGATCAATGGCACACGGCCTGGCTGACCAGCACTTCCGGTCTTATGAAGAAAAAATTGGATCGATTCGTGGATAGCCTCAAAAGATGACCAGTTTTTTCTTCCCGACGCGGGATTCGTACCCGAAAGATGGGAGAAAGTAGTGGCCAGCGATGGACAATACTTTGAATCATAAATGTATAACCAGTTTTTTACAATAAAGCCTCGAATTTCGGAAAAAACGGCGGAAGCAAAGTTGTACACCTAATACATCGCGCTGGGATTTACGCCACAGAAGTCAGAAAAAAATAGAAGGAGTGGGGATCGTTTTTCCGCAACTACTCTATTACTGCCTTTCTGTTATATTAGTATTGTGTTATGATTTCAGCTTCTTACTGTTAATATTAATGAATTTATTGTGAGTTGAATCGATTTGTCACTGTAATAAGTAATGCCATCATAAATTATAATCTACATAAAATGATTAATGTAGGACGTGTAAAAGACATAGTGGTTATTTTGTGATATATACGTGTAGTGGAATAATAAAGCATATTGTGTAGCAAAATATAAGTGCTTTACTTTCATATTCTTTGTTTATTTGGTTATTTTGTATATCTCACCTGTTTGGGATATATGGCATACCGAGTGGGATTTATGCCCAAGGCATATAAAGTGCGCAGATTGAATTCAGTGCACTAAATGCAATAAATGCATTATATGAAATATGTATCTCATATGTATGTCATAATATTGTAATATATGTAGGAAGATTGTAATTATTATTTAGCATTTCATATACATATGTATCATTTTTTTCTTATTCCTTAATAAAACTTTATAAACGTATTTTATAAGTTATTGTGTCATTTTACAATTTATTTATGCATTATTTGTAAATTTTTCCTGAACCATACATAGCCCCCCCCCCCCCTCCTCTTATGAGTAGCCATATATCTACTCCTATAGGATACACAGCAAAAATGCAAGGGTTTCAAAAAGTTTATTGTTAATATAAAAAATTAATATTTCGGATTTCTAATATTTTTTTCATAGTAGCAGGCAGTACAAAGTTTTTACTGATATATAATTCGTTTATTATAAACATATAGCGTTTTCTCTTGGCTGCACTATCACTCACCAGTGCAGCACTCAGACAGTGTACCGTATTTCCTTGGCTATAGTGTAGTGCAAATTTTATGCACGGAGAGGATAAAATTTGCACTACACTAGGTTTTGCTACACGATCTCAAAGAGACTGTGTAGAGCCAATATGACATTAAACATTTGAAAATGGAAATTAACCGGCAGGAAATAAACACGATAGCATGAAGTAATGTACACCATGATGTATGTACTATGTACTACAGCACTAATGCAGCACTTACACGCAACTGGTGTAATGCGAGGTTATACTCAGTGTATCCCAAAAGAAAACGCTAATAGTAAATAATATTTAAGAAATTAAGTTTTTAATAGGTGCTGCGTATATAGCGGAATTACTCTACATATTCAATGTATTTAAAAAGATATAATTATAAAATGTGTACATAAAAGATATTTTTTTAATAAAAGAGTATTCTTATATATAGAGAAAATACTGCCGATATACCAACATACCACTTCGTTTTTAGACAATATTTCTTAAATAAAAAGTAAAAATAAAACTTTAAAAACATAACTACAAACTAAAAAATATCTTTTATCAGATAATATAAGTAGTTTTTATAATACTGTTTATAATTTTGCAATAATTAATTTTTTCGTAAGATAAACAAAAATGAGTATCTGACAAAATGGATTCCGAAATTGACACAGTAGGCAGTAATGCTTATATTTCTGTTACTTTTCTTTTATACAATAGGAATTACCTGTATAAAGTATCTATAAGTGAATATAATATAAGATTTTTCGGAATCTTTTTACTTCGTTATAAAACATTTTTATTGAATTATATGCATATTTACTTTATGCTGTAAGATGCAAATATGTAACGCGATAGTTTTTCAAGACTTTTTCTACACTTTTTTTCTGCACGATTGTCTTCAGCTCCAATAGAACTATTTGACACTATAAAGCGACATTATAGGGATTAAGTTAGTTCATGATCTGTTACAGACAGGTACGGCGGGTTACACTGCAATTTTAAATTTAAAATCATATTATGAAAAATTAAGGGAAAAAATAATATAAATAGAGAAAATTGATTGAAACTACAAGCATTTAAAATGACGTAATATTATTAATAATATAGTCACTATTATTTAAACTACGCAATTTGCAAAAGAAAATCGTAAGACTTTTGTTTTTGCATTCATAAAATTCATTTTTAACTGATATAAACAAGCCACAAATATACGAATTATAAGTTTATACTTTTTTTTTAATTAGCTAAACAGAATATGATTTTATTGATATTATAAAGTGCAATAGTTAGTTTCCGAAAATAAGGGAGTGTCTTTAGAAGATTCTTATGTCGATATCGATGACTTTCCTCTGTATTTTTTTTCTCTCTTGATGATGAAATCTTATGAATCAATCTATTGATACCTACAGAGAACTGCTTAGATATAAGTCAACTAAACACAGCAGTTACTTAAAGAAATGGTGTTTCTCGTACCGTGTGAGAATTGTGCTATTTTGTACGCTTTGTTTAATGTCATTATGTGACTTCGTCCCAGAGCATAAATAATTCACTTTTTCTTTCTTTCGCGGGATCCAGGAGCCCGCAACAAGAGGGTCACCTCCTGTTCACCCTGCGGGAAACTCAACGCCGCGGTGAAGAGAGAAAGACAAACGACATGCTTTACGTGGCACCTGCGTAGGTGTTAACCATTGTCAGAGTGTCATCTCGCCAACCGGGTGGGTTTCACGCACAGAATACGGAACGGATTGGGTTCCGATCGTCTGCCAACTTTTCCACGCAATGTACTAGCCGTTGTTCGCGATTAATATGTGAAAACGGTTAGACCATTGTGCAAGTTTTAATTTCTCATATACTCGAAAAATAAACTCAGAGATATAGCGATTTTAAAAATATGCATTCATCCTAATTATTTCGCAATCAATTTCTATATTACAAAAGTTTCTAAATGTGACAAAATGTACAGAATTAATATACAAAAAAAAATAATTTATGAGTATAAATTAGTATATTAAATTAATTTGTATTTTTTAATACAACGAATGTTAAAATAAATATCAAAATTCAATGTTGTTTCATAAAACCAAATATCGAATTTATATGTATATCCACATTCAATTAATTTATTTATAAAAATCATCCTTGAATATTTAACAAGAGATAATTTATGGAATTTACACTCTTCCGTTTATCAAATATAGTATTGTCATATTATAATTGTGTGTCGCGAATGATAATTCTCGTTTGATATAAGTCGATTTAACGCCGATTCAAGTATAGAAAAAAAATACAAGTTAATCGAGATACATTTGATGCCAAGTGGAAAGGGAACGTTACTCGATGATTGCTGTTTCAAAGAAATGAGAGAGGGAGAGGGGGAGTCGATCTTTTGAACTCTTCAATTATACGATGAAAGTTAATTATGGCGAATTAAGTAGGCAAAGAGGTCAGATTTATTTCTGCTTAGTATATGTAAGTTAATATTTCGTGTTGAGGATTATTGACTCATGCTGTATGTACATCTCTGTATTTGGTCATCCGATAACTAAATGTCTCAACTCAATACTCAGTTTCTTCCATATTTCATGGAGTTAATGGGAATGGGTGTAACTACGACGATGAGTCAAGTATATCGTTATATAACTCATTGAAAAAATATATACATGAACGCGCTGCTTGTGCAACTTTCTCATTCGGCAAAAAGATTACATTACGTGCCATTAGTAAGACACCATCAAATAATCGCACAGTAAAATCATTACAGATTTTAGCAAATCGTAAATTCTTATTTTCAGATAAACATTAAATTTAAAAAAAATTCAAAAGCTATTTATTTCTTAATTCATTATATTTTATTATTCTATTCTAAATTCAAAAACCCATTTGCTGATGTATATCTAGTTTTGTTATTTAATTCAAAATATATGTATATTACAGGATCAACATAAAGTATTGTTTACTATATGATCTTAGAATCTTGAAAAATTAACTGTTATTATATTAAACAATGCTGCGATAATAGTAGAATTGAAAGAAAATATTTGACGTTGATTAATCTGAAATTAATTTGAATCGCGAAAAATATTAATCAGAGAGTAACAGTCCTTTTCATAGAGAAAGAGAGAAGAATATACTTACGACTCTAGACTCGATGTCGAGGCTGTGGTCCCGTCTCCTTTTACCGAGGACCGGTGTGCAAAGAAACATATCCATCGAGCTGCCATCCCTCCTTAAGGAATCCAAACTTCGTACAGCGACTATAGCAGCGAGCTCGTACAACTCCCTTAGGGCCTTCGGTCTCGTGTTCGTCGTGAACAGTCTCGTCGATGGTTTATTCGTGACGTGAAAATGCTCCGTCCTCGCCGCAAAAGTACAGATATCCGATTCCGCTGTAACACGAAGAGAATATCAGGCTTTAATGACCGTCTTGTTGTCTAAGAGATTGCAGTCAAACTACATGTAGAGTTGCGTGTTTGTTTAATTTCGATCATTTATCCTGATATATTGCACATAATGATAATATCCCGATAAATTTCTTTTGAGATAATGTCTTCTCTTGGTGTATCATTAAACCTTTTTCGGATATGTAATTTTTTATAGATATTGTAATATTATAAAAGTATAATAGAACATAAACTTAAATTTTATATTCAAATATCTCATAGTATAATAGTGCTAATTAAATAAAACTAAAAGGTTTATTTTAAATTTACGTATCTTATTAAAGAGAGATAATTGGCGATTATAATATCGCATTCCTTATAGAATATTACTAATACTGGCCAATTTATTACTGAAAAACTGTAATTAATTTAGAGTGCTAAATTGTTTAGAGTACTAAAAATACTAAACAACAATGGTTTTAATATTAAAAACAACAATTAATTTATTACTATCTTTCAGTACGTATTAAATTAGTCAGTATTAGATTTCTCTAGAAATTAGATTTTTTAAGGATTAGTATATCAAATGCAGATAAATATTATAAATATAATTTTCTAAAAAAAAAGAAGTTTTATCTAAAAAATATTTTTAAAAAGAAATAAAAAAGATAAATAAGAAAAAAATCCTTATTTTCTTATTTATTTCTTTAATAAAGAAAGATAAGAAGAAAATTCTATAAAAGAAAGAAAGAAAAAGTGTTATAGAGAAAAATTTAAGTACTAATCAGGAAAAAAAGAATGTCTGGCGTCGAATTTAAGAGGCGCTCACGATCACGTACTTTTTTCTTTACAGACGTTCTATAATGTGACATTTTAACTTCTAACATACTTTTTACTGATTATATGTGATGAGCGGATATCATGCCGCTAACATATCTCTTAACCATAAATATGTTCCATTCATGGTTTCTTGCAGCGTAGCGCACGCAGACCCCAGGCGTGAAATCAGTAAAAAATCTAACTCGTGCCACCCGCGCTCGAGAGGCACACTTGATTCGACATTTCCGGTTGTTTTCAGAAACGGTTTCTTCCGTGATGAAGTCAGTCTTTAATCTCTCTGACAACAAGGTCCTTCCTAATATTTTCAATTACATGTCCAGAGAGGGGCAATCTCATAATACACATTAATTATAAAGTAACAGTTTATTTGTAAAGAAAAATACTATAAATTAAAATGAGTGGTTGCTGAATTATAATACATATCAGTTGCAATGGATGCATAAAGCTGGATATATCTTTCTTTAACTTAAGACAAAACTGCGTCTAAAGTGATTTTGATCATTATTATTTCTATTTACATATATATTTATTATTCAGTAATTTCTTAATTTTAATTTTTTTATCTATGATATTTCATATTCTTAGATATATCAGAAGAAAGTTTAAAATATATTAATCATTTTATACTGTAAGTTTCGCTTATGTAGAATGGCATAAATCATGCAGACTCACTGTATTCCTGCACATACACAACATATGAACATTGAGCGACGAAGTCATGAGTCATAACGTTTGATTTTTGTTTTTACCGACAACGTGATCGTCGAACAATAAAATCCCATAAACTTCCAGTTCCGTTATTTAGAAGGAACCTTAATTGCTGATTTTTTTAAATCAATCTTTTGGTCTGACAATACGTAACACATGTACGTTTTGCAGTGCTATGATTATCGTATGTTTTTTTGTATTTTCTCTATTGTTTTCGCCATTGTTCACCTTTTGTTTTGCACACAAAGAAATAATCACTATCGGTCCGACACGTAATAGGGTCCATATTCCCCATTAGAACTTTATCCCTATGAACTCACCATATCTAATATGTTATTGTCTAATAACATTTATGCTCGATTTGCCCGAGCTCTGATGGAAAGGCTATTCTAGAATGCAATTTTATTTCGTAAAGCTCCGCCTAGAAAACTAACCAATAGCTAATAAACTTACAATTTTATTATCTCAAGTCAAATTATAATTTTATAAATTGATAATTTCAATTTATTAAAATTTGTGTTTATACACAGAGAAATTAAAACATTTTTTACAATCCTAAAATTATTAAATTTCTATACATAAGACAAGAATCATACATACATTTAATTTCAAATTAGTAAATTTAAAAAAAAAATAAAATCTTATGATTTTAACTTATAAAAATTGATAAGTTTTAACGTAGAATCTGAAAATTTTGTACAAGTTGCGAAGCGAGCCCTATATCTTTGCTCAATCAATTTTTTGACTTCTTCGCTCCAAATGGCTTCTGGAATATTTCGGTATTAAGAGTTAACGGTTCATTACAAAGCAAGGTAGTAATATCGCATGACTGCTCTGAGCATTTATGCCATAGTATATAAACAGAGCGATGTACATGCGGGCCGGGAGCGAAAGACTCGCCAGTGTTCTACCAAGCAGTCTGCAGTCCTATTCGATACAATCGTTCATGGAATATTTCTTACTAACCATCTGTAAACCTCGGAAGCTGATGCACATATAACTACACAGCTGGTACAAGCTTTCTGCGCGGACGAACGAGGAATCGACCTTCCTCCATAATGTTCTGCAATCTCATCCTAGCGAATCAAGACTGGAATCGAAGCTCTCTTTCAACATACAATTTTTTTTAAATTTAGGGTAAGAGCATTAGATATGGATCAGGCACTAGATCTCGGATTACTTTTCATATTTAAATAATTATAGAATTTTCCATTAAATAGAACATTCACAAGATTCTTTTTTGTTTTATCTCTTTTACAAGTATCAATTGAATTTAATTTATTAGGAACAACGCTACATATTTTATTAATGTCATTAATTAATTAAATGTGCAAGATTAACTAACGTATGTATCTTTAAAAATTCATTCAAAGTGTAATAATTGCCTTATAGCTTTTATAATAGATATAGTAAATAGCATTAGATTTCATGGAAAAAAATCATTGTTGTATTCAAATTATATTGAGATTAAATGTGCGGATATTATTTATTCATTATATTATAACGATAAATTTATTATAAAAATATTTAAAAACTTGTTAAATCTTACGAATGATGCTATTCCGAAAAGATTTATTTATTTTAAGAATCGAAATAGAATAAAAAATAGTATACATGTCTATATGCAAAAAGTATTAGATATTATTCATAATTTAACCGTTTTTTTTGTTAAACATTTAATTTTCATTAATATTTTTTAATTATCATTGATTTTTAATCACTAATTTAAAATAAACTTGATATATTAAAATTGCATAATGATTCACAATAAGACCCTAGACTAGATGTGAATCATCAGTTATAATTTCATTATATACAGGGTGTCTCAAAAAGGTCGAGACACCTGAATATCTCGGAAAATATAAATTTTACAGAAAAATGTTTCAGACAAAAATAGAATTTAAAAAGATCTATTTACTGATCTTGTCAATTTGATCTTGGATAGCATCGCCAAGATCAGATCAAAGTCACATCAATTTTTTTTTAATGAAATATATTTCCTATTTTTTATTCCAGAATCTAATAGCTGGTATTGACAACTTTCCAAAACACTACAATAAAGTTAGTTTTCATAAAATATCGAATTATAAGACTTGAAAGTTACTGCCGTCATTAGCATTGTGTAAGGTGTCCGACCGACTTAAGATCTCTTGAATATTGTTCAGGATCATGTGATCCTAGATAATATTTGTTAAGATCAAGGTCATTACATTGTTTCTCTTATTTTCATTTTTAAAAATGAATTTTCAGTGCAAAAATGAAACAATCTCCAATGTGACCTTAATTTTAATAAATGTTCTTCAAGACATGATCCTGAACAACATTCAAGAGGTTTTTAGTCGTCGGTCGGACACCTTGTGTAATACTAATGACGACGGTACTATAACTTTCAAATCTTATAACTCGAAAAGTACTTTATGAAAAATAAATAAATACTTTACTGTAGTGTTTTGAAAAGTCTTGACATTAGCTATTAGATTCTGGAATCAAAAGTAAGGTGTTTTCCAATAAAAAAAATCGATGTGATCTGACCTTGGCGATGCCATTCAAAGTCAAACTAATAAGATCAGTAAATAGATCTTAACATTAAGATTAATGATTTTGCTACATTTTCGTAAAAAGTAATAGGAAAGTGAGAGAATTAAGCGCATTTAAGATGTACGCAGTGTCAATAATTGAAACGATATTTAACTCACGCTGATGCAATTTGGTAAATTGCATCACGCAAATATCCCTAGTCGCGCTGTAGTCTACCGTGCTTTCCCTCACCGTCGGAATTCGCTGTGCGTCCTCCAGATCGTCACGTGAGCGACCCGATTGCTTTCGCGCATCTTCGAGCATGTACGTTTTGCCGCAAACTGATAGTTAATTGTTCTGTTTCCGTCTCCTAAGAAGACGACGACATTTTTCTTTTCTCTGTCTATCTTCTCACTCGAGCGAGCATAGTAAGCTCGTTTTTATATAAGACAAATAAAGATTTTGTACAAGCAGCATTTATATCATTTACAACAGTGCACTATGCAGTATAGGCATTTGGAAAGAACAAAAGTTATATATTGCATTTCACGTAATGCAAGAGACATCAAGCCTCATTCCACGTAAACATTGATCCTTCGAGCTGAGAAGCTATAGAAGATTGAGAGGATATAGAGAATATCGAGGAACACGGATACATACAGATACACAAATCGCAGACTAATCAGATATCGAAGTATAGGTTAATGAACAAGCATAAAAGATTGATATACAACGAAAAAGGCTGTAAATAATCATCACACTAACGTATATATTCAATTGGTATCACTTTCTACTAATGCTTATTCGGGTTAAGTTGCTATTGTGTAACGAGTAGCGATATATCACAACCGAGCGAAATAGAATTTAGAATCATTAACTTCGCTTGCAAGAACACGTTGGATTTCTACCAAGCAATTAAGTCGTTATCTCATACGAGAATCAGCATCTCAATAGACGTTAACCTTAGCGGAAGGTAAAACTAAAAGAGCTCAAATACGAGCAGGAGCCACAAGGCTAGAAACTTTTATAGAATTTTGACCCAAATCGGGGATCGCGATACGAAGTTAAAGAGCGTAAGAAAAAGTTAAAAGATTTATGGTCTCTGTTCGACGCGATTCAATTACATATCGAAATTTTGGAAAATGTTAATCCCGCAAACGTTAACAAACATGTTCTTCATGAACAATTACAACACAGCAAATTTCGAGAATTCTTATTTTCAGTTAATATCGCGTTACGAAACGGTAATTGAGCAGTCAAATCAAAACGCAGTTCCATCCTCTTCCCGTTCCAACAATAATCGTTCAGTCAATACGAGGGAAAGGGAAACGCGCGTTGGGCTGCTTAAAATAGATTTATTGGGAGTACAAATTAGTTTGGTCCGTTTTTTTGTGCATTTATTTCAAAACAAAATGAATGAACAGATCAATTAAAGTATTGTCCATCGCTGCCTACTACTTTTTCCCATCTCTCAGGCAATTTTCGAATTCCACCTCGAAAAAATGATTCGTCTTTGGAGGCGATCCAATTTTGGAGCCAATTCTCGATTTCTGCGAAAGAAGTGAACCGGTAACTTGCTGCATCCTTCGAAACAATCAGTAATCAAAAGGAGCAATGTCCGGAGAATACGGCGTGCGGTAAAACATTCCATTTGAGCGTTTTCAAATATTTTTTTACGACTTTAGCGACATGAGGCCGAGCGTTGTCATGAAGAAGAATAACTTTATCATGTCTTTGCTCGTATTCCAGCCGTTTTTCTTGCAATGCACGGCTCAAACGAATCAATTGTAGCTAATACCGATCGCCCGTAATGGAATCGCCAGGTTTCAGCAGCTCATAGTAAACAAGACCCTTTTGGTCCTAGATACAGAGTATGATCTTCGAACCATGAATGTTCGGCCATGGTGTTGATGTTGAGATCGATAATAACGATTGACCAGGCTTAGCATAGTATTTTTTCTTCTTGGAATTGTCGTAGAATATCCATTTCTCATCTCCAGTCATAATCCGATGCAAAAAACCTTTTCTCTGTTGTCTTTGAATCAGCTGTTCGCAAGTGAAAAATCGCCTTTCAACGTCTCTCGATTTCAATTCATAAGGCAGCCAATTTCCTTGTTTTTGAATCATTCCCATGGCTCTCAATCGTACAGAAACGGCTTGTTGAGTTACCCCCAATGATTCTGCAAGCTCCTCTTGCGTTTGACTCTGATCTTCTTCAAGTAATGCCTCTAATCTCTTTGTCTTCGAATTTTTTGGCCAGAGGCTTGTCTTTAACGTTGAAATCTTTATCCTTGAAATGTGGAAACCATTCTTTAGATGATTTATCAGTTGGAGTAGTGTCACCATAAACTTCGACAAGCATTCGATGAGCTTCAGCCGCTTTTCTTCCAATTAAAGCAAATCAAAACCTCCCGCAAATGCTGCTTGATTAATTTGAACAAAATTCGACATTTCAAACACAGTAAAACTCAAGGTTTTTGTATGAAACTCAAAACGATATAAACTGAATATTAGCAAATATTTAATCTCTCTGAAATCGTCAAAATCAGCTGTTATTATGAACTATTCACAACAGCTGGAGCTATCTTTAGGGAAACGGATCGAATTTGTAGTTGTCCCAATACTAGTTTTTTTCAAGTTCCTATGAGGATTGATATTCTTATCAAGACAAATGAAGATTTGACTAAAATCGAGAAATTCCATTATCTCCAGTCTTCATTAAAGCATAAGGCTGCAGAGATAATACAGTCTATAGAGATCACAACTGACAATTATCAAGACCTACTCTCCACAAGGAAAATCATATAGCTCTCAGAGAAGTACTAGACACCATTCTCAAACATCTGCGTGCCCTCAAAGCTCTCAAGAAGTCTATCGAATTGTGGAACGATCTAATTATCCACATAATCATTTCTAAACTTAACTATTCACCAATAAGGCGTGGGAAATTAGTATCTCAATGCGAATATCTGATCTAAAAATATTAATGGATTTTTTGTCAAAGCGATGCCAAGCGTTAGAATCCATACAAAGTAGGATTCTTAACAATCAAATAATACTGTTCAAAGTTGGTAAGTTCAAAAATACTTCAGTCACAAATATTGTTACTTCCAATCTCTCTTGCATGTAAGGCGAATCATCAAGTTCATCATTGCGAGGAATTTCTCAAATTGTCAGTGGAAGAAAAATTCAAAGTTGTAAAAAGGCTCACCTTTGTATTAATTGTTTTAAAAAAAGTCCACAGCACACCAAGCAAAATTATGTAATTCAGGCACATGCCGCATATGTAATAAGAAACACAATACTTTGTTACACACATCGAATTCAAATATTTCGAAACAATTCATCCAACGCAAAAACGGAACAATCCGTATCAAATTCAAGAACATCAAATGAAGACAGCAATGTTCCTTTTCCAATATCTACACAATGTACATCAAGTCATCGTTCTATAAACATTTTATTATCGATCGCATACGATTCAAACAACACATCTTATTTATATCGTGTATTACTTGATAGTAGTTCTTAAATAAACTTCATGACACAAGAATTTGCTAATCACTTGCAGCTTAAAGAACAATCACTTGAGATTTCCGTAGCAGAAATCATGGAAGAAATCATTCAGGCAAATAAGTTTGTCAGTGTATGCATCAAATCGCGCTTCATTTTAGTGACAATATAAATTGTTCAAAGAGGTAGATTGATATTGCAAAAGATAACACAAATTTTACCTCAGAATTTTATACCAATATACAAAATGTGTTTATTCCAAAAAATATAAAGTTAGCGGATCCTAATTTTAATGTATCGTCAAGCATTGACATATTGATAGGTGCAGAATTATTTTGGCGAATCATTTGCGCAGATCAAATCAGACAATCCAATAATGTGCCTATCCTACAAAAAACACATTTTGTATGGATCATTTCAGGCGTTGCTAAACCAATTCCTTCGGTTAGTCAGTTTCATTTGACTGCAATAGATGATTTAAATAGTATGCTAAATTGGTTTTGGGAAATCGAGCACAACTCAACAACAATTTTCAATTGAAGAACAAATCCGTGAAAAATTATTTCTACAAGGCAAAACGACAAAGGATGTTTTATCGTCACACTCCCAATAAAACACGATAACTCAAGCAAAATATCGTGAGATTGCTTTGCAACGGCTTTTTAAGGCATTAAAAAGACATCTTATAGCTCGGCCCGATATATATACGAGTAGTTTATTTATGAGAGTATCAAGATTTGAAGCACATGCAAGAAGTCATTAACCATTTGTGGGCTGACTCAGCTAATCATTCTATTTTCCTCATCATACCGTCCAAAATGAAACAAGTACCACTACCAAATTCAGGTTGTGTTTAATGGCTCATGCAAGAGTACTACTAGTGTATCATTAAACGATTTATTATTAATGATCGGTCTTACTCTGCAAGAAGATCTCTTTTCTATTTTAGCGAGATTTCATACATTTTCGATTGCCTTCACGGCAGATGTAACCAAAATTGACAAGTATTGATAGATCCAACTCAAATTGCCCTTCAGCGCATCTTATGACGTGACTCAGTAGACGAAACCTAAACATTCCAGTTAGTCACCGTAACATACAGTACATCTGCCGCATCGTTTGTAGCAATCAGAGCTCTGAGGAAACTTGCCGAAGATTATTTGAATTAATATCCAGTTGCATCAAAAATTATCTTAAGAGACTTCTATGTCGATTTGGTCAGGAACAAATATCGAAGAGGAAGCAATCTCAATCAAGGAAGAAATTATTCAACTATTGCAAGAAAGAGGGTTCAAGTTGAGAAAATGGGCATCCAATACATCTTCTCTCCAAAACAAACAATCTATGATAGAGCAAAGAGAATTCATTTTAGCATCACATAAGGAATCAGAAAAACGCACATTAGGTATCATTTGGAACTGTCAGTCCGACACATTCAAGATTACCAGTATTACTTATCTATCATCATTAGAAAGACCTACGAAAAGAAGTATTTTATCACACATTTTATTGTTTTAATTTTCGATCTCGGATTAATAGGATTAATATTCAATCATAGTGATAGCAAAAATTAATTTCTCTCTGGATCTCTGGCGTTTTAAGCTTGATTGGAATGAATCTATACCCTTGGAGCTATGGCTACACCAAATGGAAACGATACGAAACGGAACTACAAGAGCTACGAGACATACTTCGGCGCGTCATATCTAACAAATACATTTATGTTAAGGTACAGGTGGTTTCTCCAACGCTAGTGAAGCTGCATACGGAGCATGCATTTACTTACATTCCATGTTCAGCCAATGGTGAACATTCAACACGCCTGCTTTGTTCCAAATTCAGAGTAGCTCCGCTAAAAAGTTTAGCTTTGCCACGCGTTGCGGGACGCTGTTATTGGCACAATTGTTCGACAAGGTCTCAAAATGCCTTCCCTGTAAATTCTGTCTATTTTTGAACGGATTCTACGATCGTATTATCGTGGCTACAATTTCTCAGCCGAACATGGCCTTCGTAGGTAATTGCATAGGAGAAATATAACACTTAACACTTGTCCAATCACACTTGTGAAATCACATACAAAGCGATAATCCTGCAGATCCTTTGTCAAGAGGCGTCATGCCAGCCTCATTGACTCAGCGAGACATCTGGTAGACGGGGGACTCCATGGCTTAAGTATGAAAAAGAAGAATGATCTCAAAGTTCCTTTCCTTCCAGAAAGAAGATCCAAGATCATCACTACTATGTCTCAAGAATTTGACATCTTTAATCACTACTCAAAGTTCACAAGGCTCATTCGAATGATCGCTTATATTTTTCGTTTTGCAAAAATTCAAAGAAAGCACGAACCAGGACATTCAAGCATCTTCAACGAAGCGAAGAAATATATTATTCAACCAATCACATCTAAAGAATATATATCAAGTCATTTATCAAGGCTCAAATTCAAACAGTTTATTTGATCAAAGAAGCTTGATAAATAAGGAGTCATAAATAAAAACAGTCCTCTCCTAAGACTCCATTCATTGACGATTCTAGAGTCTTGCGAAGTCTTGGGAAGTCACTTAAAGGAAGCATTGCTTTCATACTCAGCAAAACTGATATTACTGCCTAGACATCATCCATTCTCAAGGCTTATTGTGAGACACTAGCATGAAAAACTTTCACGCTGGGCCACTCTAGCAGCAGTACGTGAAATATTTTGGATGTCAGCACGCAATATCGTTTGACAAATTGTTCAAAAATGTGTCATCTGCTTTCGAAGTCTATCAAAGGCTGCTTCAACAATTATGGGAAATCTTCCGAAATCACGAATCAATATTCCTACGAGGGCGTTTGACCAGTGTGGCGTAGATTAGTTCCCCTTTATTACAAGGAGAACACTAGAAGAAATACGAAGCAAATAAAATGCTACATTGCAGTTTTCATCTGTTTAGTCACAAAGGCGGTTCACTTGGAATTGGCTATAGCTTATCTTCCGAAGCATTTTTAAACGTCTTCAAACGTTTTGTGGCCAGAAGAAGTTGTCCTTCTGATATTTATTCGGACAATGGCTTAAATTTTGTAGGCGCTGACCACGAACTAAGTGAATTATCCGATCTACTCAAGAACCAAACAACCTAGTAGCAAGTCAGCGATCAATTGGCTAATAAAGAAGTCATTGGCACTACATACCACCCAGAGCACTCCCATCGGTGGTATATAATGGAAGCTGCGGTAAAGGCAGCTAAACATCATTTAGTTCGGATGACGAGAAATTCCAATTTAAAACAGACAAACAGAAGAACTAGAAATACTTCAAATCGAGCGATCTTGAATTCATCCTATTACTTCAGTTTCATCAGATCCTAAGGACTTAAGATCATTAATGCCAGGGCACTTTCTGATAAGTACTCCACTTACATCTTATCCAGAGCCATCTTTAGAAGAAGTATCTACGAATCGATTATCCCATTGGCAGCACATGCAACAGTTTTGGCGATGCTGGTCGCGTAAATATTTATAACAATGCCAACAACGAAATAAATGACAAATTGAAGAATATATATGTGGGACCCATATATATGTGAGACAAATGATCATCATAAAAGATGACAACTCATCACCGCTATCCTGACCCTTGGGAAGGATTCAAGAGATTCATCCTAAATGATGGTATAACTCGCGTTGCCACTGTGTGTACATTTAATAGTATAAACGCCCAATCACTCGTCCATGTCTGTTTCCTAATGAAGAAAAGGTGTAGCTGTGACATTTGCAATTAACTTTAACCTTGTTTGTATTCATTATTCTCTTAAGTCTAAGTATTTTCTTATTAGAGCAAGTCCACTCTTTTTTTTCTTTTTCGTTGGAAGATGATTCTTTCAAAGGCAGCGGCATGTACACGCAGTGTCAATAATTTGAAACGATATTTGCATCGTGCTAATGCAATTTAGTAAATCCGCCTCACGCAAATGTCCACTGTAATCTACTGCTTTCCCTCACTACCAGAATTCGCCGTGAGCCCTCCAGATCGTCACATGAGCGACCCGATCGCCTTCGTGCATCTTTGAGCATGTATGTTTTCTCTGTGTATCTTTTTATCCGAGCGAGCATAGTAAGCTAGTTTTTGTACAAGACAAATAAAATAAGATTCTGTACAAGCAGCAACAACATTTGCTGTTATAGCATTTACAACAGTGCACCACGCAAGAAGCACCAATCTCATTCTACGTAAACATAAAGGGATTCTAAAGCCCGAACTCAAACGAACGTCATCAAAGCTGTTTTTCTAGCGCATCGATATATCTTTAGATACTAAGTATACACAGCAATATCTCACGCAATCTATAATACACGCAGTCGCACGTTTGTGTCAATTTTCGTACAATAAGTTCGTCGCGATAAGCGTAATCTAATTTTAAGAACTCGACGTTATTTGTTCGTGCAAATTCTGTGGATGTTTGTGGATTACTATTTTGTAAGTACAAGTTGCAAAACTTTTGTATCAAAAAGTTGTCACGACTTGTAAGATGTTGTCACAATAGCTTAAGATGCCATTACACTACTTGTAAGAAATGATAAAAAATATATCAATTTCGAAATTTTTGATCGTTTTCGGCATAAACTTCATCTTATAGACACATATTAATACGTGTACTTTAATTCTAAAAAATGTAATCTGTAAAAATTCGAATCTGTGAGAAAAAATTTGTTGTACAAAAATTATATCATTTAGTCGGTAATACGACTTTAGGATCCCCTTAAGAGGAATTCATTGTTGTGATATGATTTTTGAAGCTGAAACTTCAATACAAACATGGAAATACAAATTATAAACATTCTTATATCGATATTCTCATATATATTGAACAATTATTCATTTAATAATTCATGTTATATTTGACAATGTTACAAACGTAAAAAACAAAAAGTAAAAAAAGCGAATAAATTTTTCCCGCGTCGGGTAATTGTGCGCAAAGCAAAAATCATAAGAAATTAGTATAAAATTAATAAAATACTTTATGAAAAATGTTTTATGGATTATTAATGAGAAAATGGAAATATGTATTATTATCAACCAATTTATACCAAAATTAATATAAACTTTGAAATAATATTATAACATAAAAATTGGAAAAATTAATTATTTAAAAAAAATCGCATATGTAATTCTCAATGTCATTAGATCTATTGCATTCTTCTGGATTCATAGAACACAGGCAGCATTGAACCCCCAGTCAATACTCAAAATAACATAATGTCAATGTTATAATTTCACATTCTACAATGTAACTTTGTTATATAACACCATGTGTATATTACATTTATATTGTAGAATACGAAATTATAACATTGATATCATGTTACTTTTATAATTTATCGATTTTTATAATTTATAGCCAGAATTCCATATCTTTCAAATTCTTCACAATTAATGCACTTTTCATTGGAAGGAAATTTTGAATTATCCATTTCACCGTACAATTTCACCTTTTGTCACTTTTACTGTTAAATTTTCAAATTATATAACTTATGGTTATATGTGAAAATAATTACGTCTAGCTTAGAAATTTTACCAATAATGATTCCATTTATAATAAAAGTGTTAAACCAAAATGCGCATTATCTTATGCACAATTATTATTATTATTACTACTTTTACAATTATTATTATTATTACTACTTTCCCCATATATACTAATATATTTATATACATATATAAAAATTATTTTGATATTGAAAAAGATAAAGTAAGTCGTAAGAAATACATTCAAGAAGCATTTAACGAAACCGTAGATGCCATTCATAAAAATCAACGGACAAAAGAAAATTTATAAGTATTAATAAAAATTTTTTTAAAAATTTTTAACATTAAATTTTATTAATCTCCTTTTTATTTTTCGAATTTTTTTTTATTTTGATAA
>NW_017259542.1:1906551-1910368 GCF_001594045.1 Atta colombica | reverse complement strand
TATATATATATATATATATATCAACAATTATTAGTCTGATAACAGTACATAACAATGAAACTGACATTTTCGTTCTCGCGCGAAATAAAACAAATAAAATAAAATAATAAACATCATTTCAATTGGAATAAAACTAGAGATTTTGGGTTTGCACGGAGGAAATAAAATAATAAACATCATTTCAATTGGAATAAAACTAGAGATTTTGGTTTTGCACGGAGGAAAATGTGCTCGCATATATTTCAAAGTAAATGCGCATTTGCAGAGCTGAGCTCTCGATAAATGTGCAGCAAGCGGCATTAAACTAACGCGTCATGGCTGTTAGTAAAAGAGGGTCGGACTCTGGAGATTTTTTACAGACGCCAGAAGAGAGCGAGTTACGAGTCAAGGCCGGTTGCACAGGTTGCTTGGTCATGAGAATAGAAATATGAGCGGGTAGGCATAGCCGTGTTCGTAATAGTCATACACCTGAGTAAGCATCGCGTTCCGCATGCGCACGCATCCCAAACTCGCGAATAATAGGCTTCAAGCTATTCGCAATCGTTTCTCACAAATCGGCACGATCCACCGTAACCGCGGCATGAACTAATTACAATAATAGCTTGACAGCGACGTATGAGGTCCAGGAACTAATAATAAATAAAATGATAGAACCACTTCATTGCACTCAATTTCAACATGAGATAGAATTTGTTTGTAAGAAGTACAATACATTGATTGATTTTCTGTTGCGAGATAAAGTTCTGAAAAATGAGTATCGTTTTAAAAATTAAGGTCTATATATCTCTATTGATGATTTCTCTTTTTGTCGAACAGAAATATTATATGCAAATTATATACATTATTATTTAATAAATTTTTTACTTTATATAGTTGTAAGATATTGGTCATAAAATGTTGAATATTGAAAATGACTTCTCAAAAAAGAAATTGACTCCGAATTGATCGAGGAATTTATAAACAAAAAATAACTCCTAAAATTCAAATTAAATATATGTAAAAAAGACTATGAGAAAAAGATTATAATCTCTTTCTCAGGGTCTTTTTCATGTATATTTAATTTGAATCTTATGAGTTATTTTTTGTAATAAAATAAAAAAAATATTAACAAGAAGCTAGATGAAAAAATAAATATATATGTTTGTTTTATTCCATTAATGTTTATCCGAATTCAGAATGCATTCTCAACTGTCTAGCTTTGTCTGCGTGAGAGTCACGCTGAGGTTTCGCAACATCCGGTGGATCTCTCTCGGCTCACCGCCAGCGAAAGCGTGGAATCGTTGATCGGGTAGCACGAAGCGAGCGGTTCGACGAATCGAGAGATCGGCGCGAGACAGACCAAAGGAGGGCAGCGCGCATGAGAGAGAGAGAGAGAGAGAGAGAGAGAAGGAGGGAAGGGAAGAACCTTCGATAGAAGTGGGCAAGAAAACGACAAAGAAAAGGAAGAAAAAGAAAGAGATAACTAAGAGGAGGACGGAGGGAGTAGACAGATTCTCGATGGTGAAGAGCTGGTCGGCCCGTGGGAGGTCCGTTGTAGCCGATGAGCCTCGGCTCTGTGTAAAGTGCCCCGAAGGGCCGCTTACGCGGCCCTTCAGAGAGACCGATAGACGACTTACCGGTTGCTCCGATCTTCTCTTCGTAAGTCGAGGCTCAAACCAAGATGTCAAGAAAGCACGTAATTCATAGTTGCCTCTTTTGAGAGCGCGAGTAAACCGGGCTTGGATTAGCCCTTTCGTCGAGAGTGTTTAGGATTAGTTCTGGACTTCCTAGACTTCCGCATATGCTACATTTCTCGCGAATTTGAACTTTAACTAATGTTGATTGCATTACGAACGATTATTGATTTCAAAATAAAAAAGATTTGATTAATCTTTTCGAAGATTTAGATGATTTTAAACTCATTTATATAATACAAGAAATATTGGCTTCGCATGAAAGCGACGGATTCGTGACGAACAGATCATAAGTTCAAATCTTGCATTTCATGTACTTGTATATGAATAGTTTCCGCTAAGTCAATAATCCGTATTGACTTAGCGGAAGTCACAGAAAAATTTTAGATTTAGGTGATCCTTTGACTAGATTCAAACATATGAAGATTAATATGATTCCACTCATTACTGTTATTATACAATACAAGAAAAATTAATTCGTTTTCATCCGCGATAAAATTGTATCTCTTTATATTGTATCTCTCATACAGACTACTTTCAGAACTTTAAAGATAGTCTACGTGTGATCTTTGCAAATCTCTCTGAATAAAAAAGATCTAGATTTTAGATAAACTCGTAATATTGTATCTAATATTGTATCAGTGACCTAGTTTCCACCGAAGATTTAAACCGGATCAGAATGTAAGAACCAATCAACTACAGTCGAGTATTCCCTGTTACTGTCGAATGACAGGGGAAATTAGGCTACTGATTCTAGATTTCCAGCAAAAATCAAATCGCACGTAAACTTGGCTCTAAAATTTTGAAAATAGAAAAATATAATCTAAATTTATCACAAAGATTAATTTTCATCGTTAATTTTTATGATAAAATATATAGATCATATTTTTCTATGATTAAATCTGATCTGATTAAAATTTTAAAAAGGTTTCATATATGATTTGTCTTTTTGCAGTCTTTGCAAAATTCGGCATATGAAGGCTATGATGCGCGAAATAAATATTGATGTATATCGATGATAAATCGGCGTAGATGATATCTCGTATCGAAGTAGATACAAGGTGGAATACCATGACATACGAAATGATGTATTACGCGATGATTTTAACGAATAACATAATTGTTATACAGGAAAAAATTTACTATAATAATAATTGGAAATGTAATAGCTGTAAACGATTACTTATCATTACGCAACTTCAAACGCATCTCACTGTTGTCTCATACTGCACTAATTATATATGTATTGTACGTCGACACATATATAATTATGTTGTGGCAGAACCGATAGTTGACAATCGACAGACACGATCTATCAGATCTCTAATCATACCAGCGTCATAAGATCCAGTACGAGAGAGCTCGTTCGCTCAATCTTTTCGACAAAAAAGTCCGGAATCTTCAGAAAGCAAACCTGCAGAGAAGTGGAAACCCAGCTATCACTTAATGCTCGTATTCGAGAATACCAATCGAGTTTGCTTATCTCTCTTCTCTTATTTTCTCTTCGCTCTAGCCCAGCCTGCTCATAGGGCTTTTGATGGATATGGTATATGCATATACGTATCTAGATCAGGATTTTGCAACCGAGTAAAAGACAACAGACTCGCGCCAGGTTGGGAACTAATCACGAGCAAAAAACAAATTTACGCGCGAAGCCCGCTGGATATGTATTTTCAAATTGAGTCTTCTTTTGTTCGCCACGTTCGTCAAAAGAGAAAAAGGGGCAGGGAGGAGGGAGAGAGAGAGAGAGAGAGAGAGAGAGAGAGAGAAGACGAAACGATCAAGAAAGAAAAATAGAGTTGAAAGAAAGACATCATTTTTCTAAATAAAATCTGAGACACAACTGAAAAACGCAGACAACAGGGAATAATAACAAATTTCAACCTATACTGTATATTGGTATACATAATTTTTGATAGATTTACATCAGTTATTCCTATTGCTTGTGTTTTTCTATTATGTTTTCAATTATTAGGCTTAATATTTATATTACTCCAGAAAATAAGCTTAGAGATGGTGTTTCTCTATAATTTATGATGAATATGTAAGAAATACTGGTTGTGTCATTAACTGCTTAAAATGTATAATAATTATAGCTATGCTTAACACATAAACTTTACAATAAAAAGTTATGTCTCTTTAAA
>NW_017259542.1:1905640-1906451 GCF_001594045.1 Atta colombica | reverse complement strand
ATCGAAATAAATAGATCATAGACGTCATACAATAAACTTGGGCATCTGTCAACATAACCCCATAGAAACATTAGTCGATTTGTGTCTGCATCATAAAGTTATTCTCGATTGAAAATAATCAATCATAAAATCATAAAATATCAGTTTACGAGCCAAATTCTCGTCATTTGCGGGAGGTTTTAATTTTTTGCTTCAATACGAAGAAATCTGCGGCTGAGGCTCATCGAATGCTTTCAAATACTATGGTGAGGCCGCTATTAGTGAAAGAACGTGTTGTGAGTGGTTTCAACGCTTCAAGAACGGTGATTTTGACGTCCAAGGTCATGCTCTGTATTTGGTGGGACTAGTTCAGCGTAGTGTATTATGAACTGTTAAAACCGACTGAAACAATCACAGGCGATCGGTATCGAACGCAATTAATGCATTTAAGCCGAGCATTGAAAGACAAACGGCCACAATACAACGAGAGACACGATAAAGTGATTTTGCAGCATGACAATGCTCGATCCCATGTTGCGAAAGTGGTCAAGATATACTTGGAAATATTGAAATGGGAAGTCCTACCCCACCCGTCGTATTCTCCAGACGTTGCTCCTTCTGACTATCACTTGTTTCGATCAATGGCACACGGCCTGGCCAGCACTTCCGGTCTTATGAAGAAGTAAAAAATTGGATCGATTCGTTGGATAGCCTCAAAAGATGACCAGTTTTTTCGACGCAGGATTCGTACGCTACCAAAAAGATGGGAGAAAGTAGTGGCCAGCGATGGACAATACTTTGAATCATAAATGTATAACTAGTTTTTTACAAT
>NW_017259542.1:1897675-1905540 GCF_001594045.1 Atta colombica | reverse complement strand
TATATATATATATGTATATATAATTAATTAATTAGTAATTAAAATTAAGAAGATTACAAAAATGTAGTTTACTGATAAACAGAAAAATTTATTAATATTCAGTTAATCTTCGTAATAATTGATGAAGCAACAAGTGAAACATTGAAATATTTAAATAGTTACCATTGAAAAAGAAATTGAAAAAAATGTCTCTAAGGAAGAACGACGAAACAGTAGAGAAACAAAGAGAGGAAACGAGACTGACGAGGAGAAGAGAAAGACTGAATAAAAGCAGCGTAAGGATTGGAGCGAGAAGGAAGGAAAAAGAATAAGAAGCAGAGGAAGGAAGAAGGAGAGAAGGCAATCAGTGAGGCACAAGAGAGGATTGTGTAAGGGGCAAGGTGAGGTAAAGCGGAATGCGGTTACGGTAGATCGCGGACCAGTCCTCGTACAGGTCCTGCAAAGCCCGACAGAGCTCACGAAAAGAAATAACGACGAAAACGATGAGTATTCGGCCGCCGCGCCGGATCCCACCGGATTCCGAAGATCGCCGCCATTCAATATCAAACCTGCGTGTGCATGCTTGTGTTAACTGGCCCAATAAATTTCTGCCGTTTTATAACGCCGATAAGTGTGCAACTTGCCTATTTACGACTACCGAAATTACCTACTCGCTGAGCTCGCACCTGATTCCTCTCGCTGAAGAAAAGGAGATAGAGGACCCGATTGTTCTGAAAAACTGATATGATAGCGCAATTGTAATCGATAAAATGTACTCGACAAATTTTCTCGAAATTAAATATCCATTGCGTTTACAAGCATTCTGAATTTTATATTGGTCATGCTTCATGATTTCTTTAATCATCTTCAATTGAATCGAAATAACATAAAAATAAAAAAAAGAGCTTATAAGATCTTCTCAAAGGAACGAAAAAGTTATAAATACACATATCTTAAATATATTTTAAAAGAATAAAACAGAATCTTATTTTACACATTGTATAGAATCGATGTAACGTGCATCTTTTCATCATTGTTTTTTACGAGTGATCATAGGGACAGTAATGGTAATCAAGGATTTCAACGTAATTAGTATTTACTATGATTCACTTTTGCCGTAAAATATTAGGTTGTCCGGAAAGTTCGTGCCGTTGTTGAAAGAAAATTAAAACGCAGAAAATTTTAATTTAATAAATAATGTATACTAAAATTTAAATTTTAGTCGGCACAAACTTTCCGGATAACCCAATAAATTCAGTTTTTCCGCAAAGAACACAAATAATGTTTTCATAAAATTGCAGAATTTCTCTTTCTCTCTCTCTCTCTCTCTCTCTCTCTCCCCCCCCTCCCTCCCTCCCCCTCTCACTCTCGGGATGCATACTCATTTTTCAGAATCAAGGCTTGTCCAAATGTGGAGGGAATTCCCGATTATCAGGACATCACATACTCCTGCGGAAAGAGTGACATATTCTTCTGCCAGAATTCACCAATCTCATTAATTTTTCTAAATTGTTTGGCAGCGAAAGTGTGAAAAATATTTCATGAATCAGATTTCATCAATTTATTTAATATAATAGTACACACTTGAAATAAAATTAGTATTCCTGTAATTTTTATAATTACCTAATAATACTTATCATGTCATAGTTTGAGAAAACGTCAATCATTAGAGAAATTTAAATAAATTAAATTCAATAAAAATTAATTTTTTTAAGATATAATATTATTCATTTATGTCGCTTAAATAGACGTTATTCTTTCATATGCTAATTATTGCAAAGAATATTACCAAGGCTTCGGTAATTTGAATGGAATGCAAGAGAGAGTTCAACTCTCGGTCGAGATAATATTTTTTGCAATAAGAATTAATTTCAAATTTTAATATGTCACTTAGCATTATTTAAATCGTTCTAAGATGCGAAAAAGCATAAAATTGCTAATCAATTTATCTCGTAATATTATTGCAGTAATTAAATAGAGTTTCAAGACCGAAAAATCATTTTGGCATGCATTTTAAAAAATTATATACGTAGTCTTAGTATAATAATAATATTATAAATTTACATAGAATCATATAAAATCCAGTTAGACCGTTTAAAGCATTGATTCTAGTTGTTTTCCACATATACAAATCTGTAAGATATAATGTTGTAAATTTTTTATTTTAATATTATATCTAAATTGCTAACTTTTTCTACAATTTAGCCACATATTTTGTCTATATATTTTGTGTAAAATTCTTATTCTTTTCATTTTTCTTTTTTATATGAAAAAACCGAATAATCAATTATTGTGAAATTATGTTTTCGTTATATGCATGTGACGGTGATCGTATACACTATGTAGAATGAATTGAGTCTTGAATACGAGACGCAGGGTGCGAGAGTTTTACTCTGATGATTACTGAATGCGTGCATTATGACGTAAAGGAGAGACCTCGTTAATGCTGAAACAGGAGTTTATGACTGGCAAAAACATTATGTAGGATTTGAACAATTCGAATGCGGTGATGACAAAAGATTTATTGTTACACAAACAAAAGGCAATTAATAAATGGTAATCAGAATTCTGATTACCATTTACAGATTTAGTTAATTATTATATACATTAGAGAGATATAAAAATAATCTCATTATTTTATACACAACACATATATACAGAACACATGTATACAGTTTTATTACATATACAGAATAATAATAAAAAATTAGATATATTTTTTATCAATTCGATATTTATTTTTTAAAATAAAATTTTAATTGTATGCTGCAAATAAATTAGAAACCTTTTGAAATAAGTTCAAATAAATTTAAAAACTTAATAAAGATCAAATTTTTATTTCTAAAACTTATTTGCGAAAATTTCATTTTTAATTGGTTATGATATTTATAAAAAATCAAGCGATCTGATTTGGATTATAGTGAATAATTTTTCTATGAGAAATTTTATTATAACCTAAAAGAAGTCAAATTATACAAATTGTACAACTATGCAGCATAAGGATATAACAGGATATAATAAGGTTCTGTTAAATCTACTGCCAGAGTCGAGAGAACTGAACAGAACTGACACGACTGAAAAAGTTAGATCAAACCGATAACTTTGCAACAGAATATAGGATCAAGGAACATAGGCTCCTAGCCCCGAAGAAAAAAGACGAGCTCTACGACAGTCACAATCTTCGCTTGTGATTGTTACGAAATCGTAATGTTTCAACATTGCATCGTAGATTTGGGCGGATAGTGTTTAACATCAAGTCTTGATCGAAATAAGAAATTCTCATTACAGATTAAAGTATAGTATATATATGTTTATTTACATATATATACTATACTTTAGGGTACTTACAGGATATATGTGAAAGTAATTGATATACAGATTTTATTTTACGATATTCAGCTATTTATCATTGGCTTTTGATGTGTTTTGCGAACCAATTCATGATCGGAATGAAACGAATATCTTAGCATTTTCTTTCTTCTGAGAAATAACGCGTACTTTATAATAATAAGTAAAAATTTATGTATAAGTATGGCAGTATACATAAATATAATTTCTAACACAAGATAACGAAAGATAATATACCTATAAAATATATTCACCTATATAAAATATATCCATGTACCTACATATGTAATAAAAACACTCATAAAAATACTATCACATTAATTCATTTGCTGCGAGATATGACTAAAATGAAGGTACACAGGAACGCGTGTAAATGACCTCGCGACTCTAAAAAACAAAACTGTTTGCGCAAATTGTCCTGACACTCCTGATGGGACATTCAGGCAATGTGCAAAAGATGCTCGTCAGAGAGAAAGACGGATGACTGTAATTTGGTTCATGTGTGTCCTCGAATCGCCTAAGAACGAAAACGTGAGATAGAGGCAACCGGTACTGGCGCAAACCCGTCAGACAACTTTGAGTATCACGACGACGACGTTTACTCCGGAGCGGGTGTACCTTTGTGTGTCGCATCGAAGCGAGGATTTTTTTTATTATTTTTTTTCCCTCCTTCTGTTTCTTTCGTTTATACGAGAATGAGCTAAACAAGAAACTGAAGATACCTAAGGCTTTAACGAATTCCTTCCTCTTCCTAAATTATGAATTATTCAATGATTCATGTCCAAAGAGATAATGGATTGCTCCATCGATGAAGCTGTTGACGCGATGCATGAATGACAATTGTATTTAAGACTCGCTTGATATTAACTGTCGGCAAATTGTTATCCTGATACGATCATTCAATTTCGTTTTCGCTGTCGCTTCGAGACACAGCAACGTCGTTTCACTTTTCGTCCTTACTTTCATGTGTTCAGGACAAATATTGTGGCACAATATTACACAAAAGTAGACATCTTAAGTATTTGTCAGTTTCAGGTTATTATTAGATAAAAAGTGAAATTACATAAAATAATTCTTTTAAAATATCAAACAATTTCACTATTTATTTTTTCTACATTAGAAAAAGCAGTAAATCCTATTTCCATTTACTAAAAATATAGATTTATAAATTCAACGTTTATCACTGATCGACAAAACTTCAACTTTTTTTTAAAATAAACAAAGTTGTTTCTGATGGATTGTGATGCGCTGATTACAAATATGGCCCCGAAAATGTCATATTACGTTAAGTTTTTGAAGTATTCTAATCTAAAGATGCGAAAAATAAAGTTTTCAGCCATTTTTAATAACCTAAAAAATATCTAACAATTCTTTTTAGCATTCACATGGATGGCATTATTCACATTATTCTTATCCTTACTAATAATTCTTATCCTTATGTATTTGATCACTATAATTCGACTCTTTTTCACTAAGATAAAGAAAATTGAATTTTTTTATTTTTCAATAAGAATTTTTCAATATTTACATATAGAGAAAGTATAAAGATTCCTAAATACCGAAGAGCATGGATTTAAAAAAAAAAAGATATATTTAAAGATTATGCATTAAAGATTCATTTATTACGATTTTATCAAGCCCTACTTATAAATAGTAAAAAGAATCTTAGATTGTGTTTTTCAAATTTTAGAATCGTAATAGATAAATTTTTAGTGCATAATCCCTAAATGAATTTTTTTTCTCTCTTCGAGCTGTTTAGTAATCCTTTCTCTATACGCATATTTTTTCTACACGTAGATATACCCTCTCGCGTTGAAAAACAAAAAAATTCAATTTGTTCTTAGCGAAAAAAAGTCGGATCATAACGATAAATATACGTTAAAAAGGGTATAAGAATAACTTTATCTACAATAGTCGCACGGATAGCCAAGGTCGCAAAAATATTGTTTCTAGTCGTATGATTCATCATATGACACTAAACGCATCCTATGTCACACAACATACGATACAGCCCAAACGACACTATTGATGAGGCTTAATACTTTAATATGATATTCACGTGGATGCTGAGAAAAAAATTATTCGACATTTTCTAGATCGTTGAACATAGCTGAAACTTTATTTTACGCATTTTAGGTTAGAATACTTCTAAAATTTGATGTGTACATTTTTGAAGCCAGATTTGTAATAAGTGTATCAGAAACAACCTTGCTTATTTTAAGGCCAAAGTAATGTCGACCAGTATTATTATTATCATTGAACTTTTATGACCAATGTTATTATTATCGTTGAACTTTTATATTGCTCGCGTTTTATAGAGTTATTATTAATATAATATATAAAAAATTATATGAAAACAATTGCATGATAAAGAAGGATATTCCGACGCAACATTTTATGATGAATTTCTACATATTAATTAGCGTCCGATTAGATGACTTTCTCTACAAAGTTTCTCTACTGCTAAAAGAACCGGATCAGCAAACATCGAATGAAATTATAGCGTGCGATCAACGCTCATCTAATTCTGTCAATCAAAAGCAGCTATTTTTCCGACCTATGCGGTGTTTGCAGTGAGACCACGACAGTTCGCCGTAATGATGCTGTGTTTAATTAGTTCTTTTTTCATATATCTTGTTTCACGTTGCAAAAGAAACAAAATTGGAGAGACAGAGAGAGAGAGAGAGAGAGAGAGAGAAAGAGAGAGAGAGAGAGAGAGAGAGAAGGATCATAAAAATATAACAAAGGATCGTAGGAAGAGAGAAGGACTATGAAAATAACGTTAGCCATCGTCTCGAATAATTGTCATTAGATATTCATTATGTAAGTCGGTCTGCATTCTAAGTTTCATATATTCAAGTCACATTAACTCTTAGTACACATGATTGGATCATTCGTGTCATGCGTCTTTCTTTTCTTTGAAATACTAGAAATACTAGATAATTATAAGTTATAACATTTATATATAATTTTTTTAATACGCAATGTATAAAAACTTTCTAATGATATTAAAGTATATTAATTATAAGAATTATAATGTTATTTAATCATTTTTGTACACTCTTGTAAAGTGATGAAAACTAACCCCGCGGAATCCCCATTATAAGGATTAATACATAATTGGGTTGTTATTAAACTTTTCTATGATTGGCAGTAAAACGCTGTACAATGCTACATAACATACGTTTCTATCCTTTTCTTCTGTTTTTCTCTCTCGCGTGCTCTTTAACTGAGTCAATCCCGATACCGTCGTTGAATGGAATCGCTGCTATGTTCATGTAAGTTATAACGAATGATTTAACTATACTTACCAGACTGCAACAACATATTGCGTTTTCGCAGGGACCAATTTATTGGAATATCCGACATGTTGTTTCTCCAGATATCGTAAAGCAATAAAATTAATTTACGAGTTCATTCATTGATCATTTCTTTAATGATATACAGAATGTTTTTCTTCGGAATGTTCATTTTAATACATTCTAATGTTACGTGGTGTAAGCATAAATAGGCATTCCCTTCAAACTTGCAACTTTTATATCATTTTTTATCAATAAGATCCTATTTCACTACACTAATTTTTTCTTTAATTTGTATAAAGATAAAAACGTTTGTATATGTGACATTGCAAAATTTTTTTCTTCGCGTTCCGTATGAGATAAATCAAACTCAATTCTTACTTACTGACGCAGCAAACACGAAAGACGCTGTTCGTGTGACGCAAGAATTATTTCATAATTTCCGGTACACAAGATGCACTCGTTGGTGGACAAGTGACCTAATTTTTCATTTCCTGAGTAAGATGTTGGCGCAACAAACGGGACAATAATCTTTCTTTCTTTTTTTCTCACGGTGTACTTCTTATCTGCACCTCATTTAAACTTTAAGAATCCATCAATCTTGTTCGTGATTTGATATACTTTCATTACAGTAACTTTTTTATTTCAATTAATTTACTTAATTAACAAATCTGTAATTATACACATCTTTAATTATACACATCTTTAAAAAAAATTACTGAAAATAATTGCGATACATACAAGGAGTATAATTAGGACGATAAAATCAAATGAATGTTCTTCTGTCAGATTTAGCAGCTGTGATAGAATTGATTATCGTCACAATCTCACGTGAGACAATGCTATTTCCCACTTGTGCTATCGAATATTTGCGCTTCACCGAGTGGCATTATCGGCACCTCAATGTTGCGTGCATTCATATGATTCCGCTCGGATCGTAAAATAGAGACAAAGAGTTGCTCAAATGATTATGCCGCCATTTTCCGTGAACCGTTCGTTAATCTTTGCGGATACCTCTCCTCTTCAAATGCAATCTCGTCCATACTGAATACACAACGCGATACGGCGGTGCGCTCGGTTGCACCGAGCGCAATCCAGTGCAGCACGGCGCAACATGCAGGGTCACTGCACTGTGTAAGCCGACCAGCTAAAAATCGCACACGTTGCAATGTAGATGCGCACCTAGATGCGCACTGTCATTTTATATATATTATATATAAAATATATATCGAAGAATCA
>NW_017259542.1:1879903-1897575 GCF_001594045.1 Atta colombica | reverse complement strand
TATATATATATTATGGAGAAAAGGACTTTATTATGAGATGATCGATAGTATCTGAGAGATCGATAATAAAACGCAATGTATATCAATATTACAACTAAAAAATTTTATTTAATGTTTCTTAAATATAAACAAACACAGCCAAGGTGCGCGAAAAATGAGTATGCGATGCATTGTACCCAGAACTCATCTTCAAGTAATTGAAATCAAGTAGAAATAGGCACTCGATGTTCATTTCGGTTTTCCTTTTTATTATTGTACAATAATATTTATACTTTAACAATAATTTTCACTATGACATGGGAGCATTATTTCATATTAGAAATACCCTGGGCATATCATATTATGATTTCCATGCCTTACAGTTTTACGATCATCAAATTTAACTTCTGTAATTAAGCAATTCAATATATCCCGTATTTTCTATTAGTACGATTTTACTCTATCATTACATGAAGAATTTATTATTAAATATTTATTAAATAAATTAAATTTTATTAAATCTTTAAACAATATTTAAAGGCTCTCAATGAAACTTGAAGATATTCAAATTCTAAAATCTTTTTTTACTGATGACTAAAGGCATTTAATAATGAATTTTCTACTAAACAGTTTTCAATCCAATAAATTCATAGTGGAACCAATAGATAGCGTCTATTAGTTTAGCAGAAACGCCGCTATCTCATATTAGGTGCCTATCTCATAATAGGAAACTTTCCTTTACATATATACATATATAATAGGAAGATTATATGTAATATCGTGGCGTAAGAGGAGAGAAAGAAATTTTCAGTATCTAGTTCAAATAACTGCAGTGGGTGACAATAAGTCATTCCGCTCATCATTCTGGTGCTCATCAAAATATTTTTTTTAATTTTTGTTTTTTTTCCAATGGTATATTTATGATGATGACAGTCGCATCTTGCAATTTTATCAAGCTGTAATTGTTGATTCGATAATACAGTCCGCGAGTTCTGCGAAATTATTGCCGTTAATCGGGCGAAGGTTAATTTTCGTCGATGGGATGTACAAAATTCGGTAGCTGATCGGCAATTTCGCCGGTAACGACGCGTCATTCTCCCCGCGGGAAATCGAACCATGCGCGCGCAAGGTCGAAGAGAAAATTAACAACTTCAACAACGATGAGTGATGGGGGGCACGTTCGATATGGATGGTAATTAATGCCGGCGGCGATCGCGATTCTGAGGGCGGTACTAAAAAGAAAACGATGGACGCAGGAGGTTCTTTAAAACGGCACATCGTCGTGAATTGCTCTATGATGCACCGCGCTACGACATTAGTGGAAGCTGCGCCGTCAACAAGAAGTGCATTGTGCCATTAGTTCTATTTAGAAATTAGTTCTACTTATTCGGCTAATTGAAGATAAGAACTAAGCTTTTTTTTCAATCCTATACGGAAAAGGGATTAACAGTGATTGCGCTACAGCAATTGAATCGAGTTATAAGTCTTACAGAATTTAGATTAAATTGTACGTCTAAATTAAAATAAATTGTCGAAATCAGTTGATCTTGTCTTTGAAAAAAATTTCATAGCTATTTGTAATTATTTTTTGACAATTTCCTTTATATAAATCTAATAAAATCATTATTTGTCGATACGTCGAAGAGGATAGATTGTGATGACAATTGTCAAATCAAGGAAATTTTTATATTTGTCGAAAATAATACAGATATATTCTAACAAGCAATGGGCTCATTTGAATTAAAAATCAACTGATATTACAAGTTTGAAATTCGAACCTTGAATTTCGATGTTTTGCATTAGAAAAGAACAAAGCGAAACACATTTATGGAGATCTGAATATGTATGTACTTTCTACTTCGCTGAAGATGGATCAGAGTGAGCCGAACACATGGAAACTTGTAAAGATTATTAAAATATACAAGAAAATTACAAAAATATGCAAAGCATAATGTATGGATAATTCTCATTCTGTCCGTTAATTTTAAAATTTTATTTTATTAATAATCGAATACTGATCAGTTTAATATTGAAAGATAGTAATTAATTATTTATTTGA
Organism: Atta colombica; assembly: GCF_001594045.1. Classification (NCBI taxonomy): domain Eukaryota; kingdom Metazoa; phylum Arthropoda; class Insecta; order Hymenoptera; family Formicidae; genus Atta; species Atta colombica. The sequence continues at coordinate 1,895,537 of NW_017259542.1, read as the reverse complement.
AGTATTAAAAGTATAATTTTTTACTGATTCAGTACATATTAAAAAGTGATATTGCTATCTTTCAGTAAAATTTTTACAATTTGTGTAACAAATTAAATTCAGTACAATAGTTAAATTTTTATCATTTTTTTATATTTTCGTCTTTTAATACATGACTTTTAAGTATAATAATCAGTAAAAAATAGTAAAAAAAAATGTATATAGAATTGGGATAATAATTAAAATTATTCATTTACATACTACCACAACAATATCTCACGCAATCTATCACGCACGTTCGTGTCAATTTTCGTATAACAAATTCGTCGCAATAAAGCGTCTAAGTCTAATTCTAAGAACTCGATATTATTTGTTCGTGCAAATGTCTAAGGATTATTATTTCTTAAGTATAGGTTGAAAAACTTTCATATCAAGCAAATGTTTTGAGATGTCTTGAGATGCCATGTTACCCTAACAAGAGAACGAGCAAGGTATTTTTCCTCGATTGCTCTGAATTTTTAGTAGTTTTTAGATTGAGCATCGAAAAAAAATCAACACATATTTTTTTTGCTCAAATACTCAATATTTAAGAGACATTAAGCTATGAAACTAGTCGGATATTCTTAAAACTCTAGATCGCCAGTAATCAAATCTCAGTAGTGATAATTCTTTTTTACCTTTTTTTACACTTTTTAAAATTTTATTTATATAAAATTTTATTTATATAAAAAAATATATAAAATATATAAAATATATAAAAAAAATTTCACGTCATTTTTAATCAGAAAAATACAAAGAATTAAATTTTAAAGGACTTTTCATCCAAAAACAACTTATATATTAATTCTGTTAATGTGTCACTTTCTAATGTTTCTAAATGTTTCTAAATTTTTCTAAAATGTTTATAAATATTTATAAACTTTCTAAATGCTTATTATAAAGCATGGAGATCCTAAAGCCCTTTATACTACCGATTAATCACAATTTTTGTATAACAATTACTTTTTTCCTCTTTTACGGATTCGAAAATTCTCCAGAATTAAAGTATGCGCATTAATATGTGTGTGTAAAGTAAAGTTTATGTTGAGAATGACAAAAAATTTTTCTTGAAATTTCAATTTCAAAATTTCTTCTCGTTCTCGAAATAAATTCCATCTTACAGACATGTATTAATGCGTATACTTTAATCCTGAAAAAGGATTATCGAATTTGTGAAAGAGAAAAAAAATATTTGTTATACAAACATATGATTTAGTCAATAATACGACTTTAAAATTCCCTTAAACATGCGAATCGTTATTATAAGAAAACAAAATGAAAATTTTGATTAATAATCATCTAATCAACGAATGAATATCGATCATCCTGCGACAGTGGGTACTTATTGCTTAACATATCTTAACACAAACGTATACAGAAATGCACAAAGTGTATCATTGTGCACGATTTTTCATTCAATTGAAACAGAATGTGTACGCTGTGCATGATTGAGATCCGTTTTGGATAGAGTTAGATTAAATGTAACTTTTTCCGCTTGTATTAAATAAAAAAAAAGTAAAAGTGCCGGCCACTCAACGTCTTCCAACCTTATTTATAGCTGCCGCAGTTAATAACATGTAATTGTCACTAGAAAACCAAGCTTACATAGCCCTTGACTGAGTACAAATATGTAGCGTTGTGTCGACGATAATGGACAATTGGAACGCAACTTGTGTCGCCGTGTGCACGAAAGTGTTTAGGGATATTGCAATTGAAAAGCATCCAGTATGTACCTATCACAAGACGCACCATAAAATTTCTAAACATTCGCCGTGTCACGATTTGATCGTTTACTAGCCAACTCTGATCGATCGGGCAATGCTTGGCACGGTTCGAGAGAGATACGGCACGCCCGTTATGTGCTATGTATGTATATACTTTGTCTTGCATATCGGAACATTTCCACATCGTTTATTTCCTATTTCACGCTAATTGTAAGTGACAATTAAATAACACAAGCGCGAATCACACGAAACAATTCGTTCTGCGAGCACGTGTATTGCGTTAAGATAGCATAAATACATATCGCGCAACTATTTCTAATAAAGAAAAAAAAGCACATTCCAGTTCTAAAGAAATAAACGGTACGCAAGTAATAAATAGATATGCAAGTTGTCCACAAAAGTGCATTAACAAGGAAAACGTAAAATTAAGTAAAAATCAAATCGTAAAAATCAATTCCTTATTCCAATTGTAACATCAATTGCGTGTGTTCGTTTCTATCGGATTATAATAATTTCTTCCGAAATGTATATATATATATATATATATATATATCAATTTAGAGAAACCGTGTCACAAAATCTGAAATCATAGGTTGAATAGGAATAGTTGTTTATTTCTCGACACTACTAAAATCTTTCAGTACATATAAGTCATTTAGCATCAAGATACTGATGTATCGATCATATTTTTTCTAGGGTCGAAACGTGAAAAGTTACTAATTGCTTTATTAACTTTAATGACAAAAATTTTCACTTTTTACATTTTCACTCTAGGAAAAATTGTACATCTTAAAATAAAAATGAAAAACTATTGCCCTTTTTAAAAATGTTTAAAAATTATTTTAAAAAATTAAAGATTGATAAATAAAAATATAGATGCGGCAAAATCCCCTTTGTACAAACATGTCAATGACGAAGTGGTGGCCCCCTAAGTAACAAGATTTAAATTATTTACGTATAATACAACATAATAGTCGAAATAAAATTTCTATCCTTTAAGATGATTTTTAAAATCTCAATTCTACTGATAAATAATATAAATCATATATCGTTTCCTTTAAAAGTAACATAACTAAAAAAAATGTGATTTCCGAATTATTATCATGAATTAGATAATTAAAGATTAGTCTATCAATGATTAAAAATAAATTAACTTAACTTCAAAATTCATCTGCCAAATAAACTAATTGTATCGTTCTTAAGATTCTCCAAGAGATCATAATGTAACCTTTTACGAGAGTAACATTTTAAGTTATTGTTTTTTAAAATAAAAGAAACAATTTTCTACAGAGAATATTTAGAATTAAGATAGTTTTGATAATTGAAGTTTGACGAAGAAATTGTTTTCTTTTAAATTTAGCTGATCAAGGTACATAAATGTGAAACTATTGATAATATTTCAAGCGAATTATGTATATTACTTTTGAAAATTTTTGAAAATTATTCCAAATTTGTTAGTAATCTTATAGGATAACAAAATCGTTGTAACTTAAAAAGGACATATTTTAACAAAAATAACAAAAATGATATTTGATCATGTTCTAAGAGTATACACTTTTTGTCAATAATCATTTGATTGATTATCAATAATTTTCTGTTAAGTTGAAAATAGGTTTCTTCCTTTTCTGAAAAATTTAATTTTTTAAGTTGTCATTTTTGAAGGAAACAATATATACTTCTCAATTTTTATTACTGTGAGTAAAAAAAATTCAATGTAAAAAAATTCTTTTGCTGACATTTTTATGATTTAAAACATTATAATAAGGAAAATGTAGAAAAATCGCTTTTTAAATTATTCAATAAAAAATCATGAAGCTGTTTATACATGTAGATATAAACTTTGTTTAATCAAGCGAAGTTGAATGGCGGGGGATGCAATCAGTTTTTAATACAAACTATTAAGAGATCTCAATTTCGCGTATTGACTCAAGGATCAGCCACGTCACGATACTTTATTCTGCCTATAGCATATCATCGTACCGACCAGAGTGGTTTTGTATGCATATTGAATGGAAGAGGAGAGAGGGAGGAAGTCTCATTGCCTAATCCAGTCGATCGATCATACCGCGAATGAAACTGGCGCCGTGAATGGCACTTATCTTCGTGGCAGACAAAGGGATAAAAGACGAGGACACTTACTAGTTAAACTCAAATGAGATTAGTACCAATTGCTCTGACATTCAGAATGCTTGACAGTCGCTTCCTGGCGACATCGTATACAAGAGACAAAGCTGGTACCGTTATGTTATGTCGGGCATATTATATATTTCGTACTATAAAAAAAATTGCATTTTCGGGAAGAATAATAGAAAAATTGTAATTATAATTATTATCTCCCATTGTCTAATCGATATCTAATCGATATCTAAACTGTTAACAATTTCTATAATCTACTCCATTTCTCCTATTTCAATTAACCATCTCGCATCCGACTTCTATTTACGGTATTCCCATTGTCCGCGCGTGCAATTACGGTAATTACACTCGTATAATCTAGACGCTCCATCAATCAATATATAGACAGATAAACGAGGCTCGTTAGGGTCCGAAAATTGACCATCTTGTTTATTCGTCAGCATAATTGGCGTGATGCGTCGAGAAAAGGAAGGTTCGTCGATCGATAGCCATCGCGCTTTTTTTCCCGCGTGGGTGAGCGGCTCATCATCAGGGCGATGCGAGTATTGATGAGAGAGGAGCATCGGACATGTATTGTCCTGTTAGACAAGTTGCATGGCGCGCCGGACAAACGACCGCGCCATGGATGGATAGACAGACCCTGTCGTTGACAATTACAATGAATCATACACGATACGTCAGTCTTGAGATTCGTGCTCAGTCATGTTAGAGCACGTCTCCTCGGCCACTGTCCCTTCTCTCTGATCCAGCGATTTGTGCTCGCGTTGCTTACATCGTTGCAGCTATGCAAATCACTACCGCTTGATTTAGGTATGGATGATTGATAATCAAGCGGTGGTGCAATGAAGCCTAAGAAATAACTTAGCTAATGATTTTTTTGTGTAATATTAAACCGATGGTTAATGTATTCACTGGTTTGCATGTTTGCTATCTTGTGACAACATCTTTTTCTCAAGTTTAGTGCTAGGAAAAATAAGATATAAAATAATTTTATACTGAGAAAAGTGTTCTGATTAAAACAAAATGTCCAAAATTAGGAATGGCATTTTGATAAGATTAAAATTTCAAATTATGTTAATCAGAAATTTTGTTTGGTCTCACTAAAATGCCAATTTTATTGGACGTTTTTGTTGATTTAATTAAAATATTTTTCTCAGTTAGATCCAGATTTTTGAACATCAGTATTTACATATGATGCGACACAATCTGCGTATCAAAGATATTATAATTTTCTGTAATTGTTTATCGGACTTTTAGTGCAACTTTAAATAATTAAATAGATACATTCATGTAATTATACTTTGAATAATTAAATAGATACATTGAATAATTGATAATTCTGTTATACATTGAATAATATTGCAAATATTTAAATTATATTAAAAAATTATATTTACTTTGCGAATTACTTGGTACGTTGTCGAAATTTAAATATAGCAGAGAATGTATGTAATTGGCTGTATATCTTTGTCGCCAATTTTTTATTCTCAAGCTCACAAGGCTTTTCTCCTTCATCTTTTCTCTTTGTTCGTATATCCACAATCGCCCTCTTAATCATTCTCAACTCTTGTAAATCACGTTATACTTGTGGATAAATAATAGAAATAGTAGAAAATCACTATACAAAATCACTGACATACGATGTCGAGCAAATTCTTGTAGAATTATTATATTATATTTGCATAAATCAGTCATCGTTATACATGCATAAATCAGTCACGTTATACATGTATCAAGATGTGGATGACATTAAGAGACAAAAACCCGAGTAAGCCCTTGTTTTTCACAAGGAAGTAACAAAAAACGTGTAACACATGTAATAATTATAATACATACATAAATAGTAAGAATATATATTGTATATATTCTAACTAATTATATATGTATCTAACTAATTAACATCAATATTACTTCTCGAAATTCTATTTTGATATTTAAATTATTATCATTTTATATTTGATATTATTGTACTATTTGATCACACACAAAAGTTATTTATTTTCTATTTGAAGTATCATAGTACATTTCTCAGAAATTTTTCCATGTTGATACCGTTGACAGAATTTGCACATTCAAAATATTAAATAAATTGAGATGAAATGGAGAAAAAAACATTTTTGGCCATTTTCAATACTTTTTTACAGCGAAACTTATTTCTAAAAATAAAATTCAGGACATATAGAAATACAATCACAAAATTCAAAAGCTTTTAAATAAATTTTAATTTATAATCATATAATTTATCTTCTTCATTAAGTTATAGCTAAGTTTGAATTGTAGATTTTTTGTAGTATTACAAACCAATTTAACAAAAATCTTCATTTTTTCTTTCAAAGTATAATATCACAGTACATTTCTTGAAGATTTTTTTTATGCTGAACATGATTTTTATTATGTAATTACGCAATTCAAAAAAAATGATTTTTTTTTTATTGAACTGCGTAATTATAATAGAAAATTCAAATAGTCATAATTTGACAAAAGTAAATCGTATCGATCATGAATTAAAATTCATTTGAACGTACTTATAAACTTTTAAAATTATATTTTTAGATTTGAATAGGAGAGAATTTAAAATTGTTATTTTTTTTTATTTTTTAGTTCAAACATCTAAATTCTTCGTTATTAATACAAGTTTTCTTCGTTACCATCATCAATATATTGTAAGTTTCCGATCCCAGTCTCTCTTTATCAAAATTTGCTTTTCAATAAAAATAAACTCATTCCTTTCTCGGAACCAATATTATCATCTCTCCTCTTTGTTCGTACATCCATAAGGAGAGATAGAATATCGGTTGTCCGATAAACGATGTATCACTTTTCTTTAAGCTACAAGAGTGCTGTCTTACTCACGATCGATAAAGATTCCCACAACCCTCTTTCATGGATTATCGCAGTTACGTGTGATTCGAAAAAAGTGGCACAGATGTCTAGTTGAGTAGAGGATTTCTTTTTTTACGAAAGAAATACTCGCATGTGGAACCGTTTTGGTCTTTCCACAACTCGATCTTTTCTAGGGGATAACCGCGAACTCGGAGCTCGTCTGTCAAAGCGAACGTCATTGAATGACTTAATGTAACATGATCTGTTGCTTCCTATGCCATGTGATCGCCATCCTGTCGTCATGAATACCGTCTGGGAATACTAATAGCGAACTATCATTATCGTACGTGAAATGATATGCAATAAATTGTACTATAATATATCCAGTATAATAAATGTACAATAAAAAATATTTACTTTTATAAGTTTTAAGCTTTACTCTTCAATTATACCAGGAAAATAAAAATACTATAAGCCAATAACACAAATACATATAAAAGTAAACATGAACACTTTGTTTTTCTATCTCGCGTTGCGGGGCAAAAACATGAATAAAAATGGCGAAAGTACGAAAGAAATTTTACGAGTAACATATGGTGGAGATGAGACCCCGTTATTATGAAGGTTTCCAAAGAGGTTGTTGCCTAATTCCTGAGTGCCAGAGCGATGGCTCTTCCTTTTTAATCGTGGCCCGGTTTTCTGGATAGGTGATGATCTAATACGATGAGATCTGTCGGCGTGTGAAGCAACCGACAGATATATTGTAGTATGCCGCATGCAAGGTTCAATATACATCATTCCATGGTACACATACGTTGATATATCTTGTTCGATTGGTCCATCACACGTGCTCTGAACACAAACTCACGTTTACGAACCTACGTGGGCAGATGTCGCCTCGGGCCTGTTTGCCCACACACTCGGGCACCTCTCAGAGTGCGCGGATGCACAGCTCTTCGCGGATGGTAGGAACCAGTGGATATACCATGTATGTCGATTGTTGTGTTTATCATATATTATTGAATGAAATTGCTTCCATAAATATTTTTATACAGATTAGAGACGTTTTTTTAACTTTATTGGAATTCTACTTTTCTAAGAAAAGTGTAAGACGTTATATAAATAACAAATTAGCAACATAAAAATACGATGTTAAAGGAAAAAACCTTTTTTGTAAATTATAGAATGTAAGAGATTCTTTTTATTATCTTTCTATATTTGTAATTATTCTATTTCTATGAAAAAGAGATAAACGTATTGATATGAATATAAATATATTTTGTGACATGAAAAGTTTATTTTTCTCTGATTTGCGAAAAGATACGTAAGAGAATTTAAATTTTCAAAACTCCTTTTGTTTCTATCCCTCAGTTAGTTATCTAAATTTATACTTAGAACAAATGATGAAAGGATACAAGCTTGAAAATACGACAGAAAAAGATAATCTCGCAGGAGATAATAATTCAAGGAAGGATAAGAATTCGGCGGTCTCCTTATAAATTCGGTCTTCACGCGCCGTTATTTCGTAGTCGCTCTAGTTATTTTGGGCGGACGCGGTCGAAAGGTCGATTTACATAACAAGAGCCTAAACTCACGTAATTTACATTTCCTTTCCACCCCTCTAGTCTCTCGTCAACAGCGTATATGTATGCGGAAGAATCAAGATGGTATCACGCAGTGAAAAATCGATAACGTATAACGCGGTTTTGGTCATGTTATGTTGAAGTGAATTAAAAGTGAATTATAAAATCATTAAAATATTAAAATATTTTCATATATAAAGTACTAAAATAATATTAAAAAATATTTGCCAGAAGTATATAATAGATACAAATGTATTCTATAAAATTTACAATACATATATATATGTTTTCAAACAATTAATATTTTAATTTGAGATATATAAATACATTTGTTAGAAGATAAACCGCATTAAGAAAATATCTGCAATTATATGCAAAAATTATTTATATTAATTGCATCTCCTCTTTTTACACGTTAAAAACTATTCTCTCTAAAATTTTTAGTATTTTGAAAAGTGAAATTTTATTCTTAAAAATTGAAAATTAAGCTTTTTTCAAGACTGGCTCAATTTTCATTCTTTAGAGTGAGATTCCGCTCTAAGCAATTTACAGAGTAACTTTCGTCTCAAAATAAATCTAAAATAGGAGAGATAGATATCTCAAAAATTATATGAATACATCTCTTTAAAATTAATTAGTTAAATATACATATATTATGAATGAAAGCATTTTAAATCTCAAGTGTGTTCGTTTTGATAGAGGAAAAACGAAATGAGGAAGGAAGTTGCTGCACCATGACGATCGATGTTTCCGTTTGGAACAGCGTCGACATTGACGAAAACTCGTCGGCGGAATAAAAGTTCTACCAGCATGCCGGAAGTAACAGCCGTTACGCTATTATCTATCTCGTTTTTCATCCGCACACGTTTTGATGCAGATGTGAATATGAGCCAGGTAAATGCCTACGAACAATGATTGCACATGGTTCCAAAATAATTATTATAATTAACAAATGATTTTCTTTCCGAGAGGAATAAAATTTCCAAATTTCATATTCTATAAAACGATATTTCGTTATTTTTTTTATATCGCTGTACATTACATGTAAAATTGTAGAAATTACAATGTGCACATTTGATATATTTAACTAAAATGTATTGAGTTGTCCGGAAAGTTCGTGCCGATGTTGAAGGAAAATTGAAACGCAGAAAATTTAAATTTTACATTAAGTATACATTTATTAAATTATATAGGTTAGTCGGCACGAACTTTCCGGACAACCCAATATATAATTTAAATGTAATGTATAATAGTATAAATTCAGATCATTACATATTGCAGCTATATTACATGCATTGCTCGAATAATGTTAGGAGCTTCATATTTGTTTTAACTAATATCATGCGGATCGAAACTGAAACGCCTATTACAAGGGTGAACGCCGCACCCTTGAGTATAAGGGTTCGATGCATCGTACAGGAAACCATACACAGTTGGAAAGGAAATATCTAACACTGAAGGGGATGTGCTCCATCAAAAGCGAAGGGGCTTCTTTGTGAAATCCGTTACCGAGAAATGAATCAATACGAATTTTTAACTAATTATAAAATATAAATTTATTTTTCCAGAATATCCAGCATTAAAAACTCTTGTCCATGTCAACAATGAAATTTTTAACTTAATTAAATTTGTTTTTAACTTTATTAATTTAATGATTTCTTTTCAACTTTAGTTTCATCATTGGAGAATATTACTATACCAAATTACGACCTCGCATTGAGAATTTCTAATTGATCTTATGTCATGTGACTTGAGATATCACCACATAAAAGATTATTGATGTTCACGCATTTCAACGATCTGTCGAAATAGTCATTTCCTCCTGTCCTTACAGCGAACATATATATTACATTTCTCATCGAAGAACATTTACACAGTCGGATGTTTTTATTCGTCCCAATTACGCTGAAGTATCGATTAATAATCGACGCAGCAATGTGCACCCTGTATAAATTTAAGTCGACTTATTCACGCTTGCTTCCTCTCCCAATGTTGTCCAGTATATCGCTTATTCAAATAATAATGAATGTTAAAATCTTAATTTACGGAACTATCACCGCGTAGAATGGGATTAAACTCACAGATATAAACAAGGGATTTCGATGCATTAATTAATCCATAGGGATTTAATTTTTTAAGATGTTGCTGACTCCTTTTTTAAATCATGGCAAATTTGGTAAAATAAAACATATAACAATAATTTTGAAATTTAAATTATAAAACTTTTATTTTCATTTTGTGGAAATGACATCTGATAATGAGTAATGATAAAGTAGCTATTATATAATATTATAATATATAATATAATATTAAGCTATTATATTTAGTCAACGTTAACGAAATTGATTCTAAAATTATCATTTCGTTGTGTATCGTGCGCTTTACTCGCTTCTGCAAATTTTCTGCTATGACTGAAATATGATCGTAATAAATAGGCACTTATTCGCAATCGCTCCGACTTTCGCTTCGATATCCCGAAGAACATGCCGCGTGGGTGTTTAAGAGTTACGTGCCGTTCTCGCGCAACGCGCGAACTCCGACCTCGGTTCGTTTGTCCCCAATTTCAAAACTTAACCTCTCAACGATAACCCTATGCTAAGTGCTACCTAAGTTAATCGTTTAATTAATTCTCCCCGTCCGGTCGTTCGCATCACTTTCACCCAATTAACCGCCTCCCACCCACTTTGCCCCGTATTTCTATGTCGCGAATTTGAGACGAAATGTGGAATGTAGAGTAAGAGAAAAAAATGGATCTGGTGCTATGAGCCCATGTTCTTCAAAAACATCAGAATAATTATTTAAATGGATAATTGTCCGCTAAACAGGAATGAAAAAAAGAGGATGTCTGGTGCGGCACGAACAGACAGTCTCGTCAACTATCATGATGTTGAAAGAAGGTAATTTAAGTAATTTGTATTGCGTGCATATAAAGTTACAAGATATTTCTCGATCTAATATCATAAATGATTTTTGAACGAATGTGATAAAAATATGAATTTCAGCCGGTTTCAAAAATAATAATAATCCTTTATCTTTTCATTCGTGTACAAATTTTTTAATAATTTATTATCAATAAATTATCAAAAGTAATTTATCAATATACAGTAATTTGTTTTATGTGTTTTTACTATATAAAATTAAATTATAAATTGATTTGATTTTCATATTTGTATTAATTTGATTTGATTTGAAGATAATGAAATTTTATGAAGTTTCAGTTTGAACATTAAATGGCACAAAAGAAGATTTTTAAGCATTATTAACTATTATATTTTTCATCTATAATAACAAAATGTGTTCCTTTGCATTCTAGATTTAACATTAATTAAAGAGACTTTTGATTTTATATGTGTATTTCAATTTTTTACACATTTTGAAATAATGATCAAAGTGAATTATTATGTCTTGATGGCCTTTATTTCATTTCGCGCAATCAAAGAATAAAATTCACAGTATCTCGTTAAGGGCTGAGAGTTATCTGTTGGTGCGGATCAAGAAAGACGACAGAAAAAGATCTAGCGGAGAAGCGGACGGAAAATGAGAGAAGGGTTTATAGTCGCTTGTGTCTTAAGGTTCATTCAGGCCTCACTACTCAACAGCGTCTCAGTTTCCATACGGCGTATCACTTTCAGACCCTTCGAAGCCATTCTCTAATTTTACATCGTTGTCGTCTACTATAACGATAATATAACGGGTTTTCCGGCCAGGCGGCAGCGATATTAAATCGGTCTAAAAATCAACTTGAGTATCACGCAAGTGAGATACAGTTTGCAAATATTAAAATATTAAACTATAATGTGTCACAAAAAGATATCGTTAACTTAAATTGATATCTTTCGCTATATACATATTTGGAAAATTTATATATGAGAAATTACAGGAATAAAATTGTTTTATAAAATATATTAATTTATATTAGAAATGAATATCTTTTTTTTTCTCGAATTTAATTTTAGAGTAAACGGTTTGCAACACTCGAGGATTAATTAAGAAGGTGAATTAAGATAAGTAATTAAGATCGCGAAATGCAAACACTTCACTTTCTCACATTACATTAAGAGTACAACTTTTTATCTGAAATATTTGTGATTATTGATCATTTTGAATAAATATGTAAGACATCTAAAGAATATAATCAAACTTTTTTCTTCATACTTGCAGTCGAAATGACATAACGTATATATATTTTGACATTTAATTAAAAATACTCATCTCGTGAGAAACAATTATTAAGGTCAGATATGAATAACGCAGTACGTGATACAAAAAGCAATAAACGATAGGTTAAACGAAGAGAAAGTCTCGCAGGATACGAAATTATGTTTGCGCTTCGGCTCGCCTCCGACTTCCTCCTAGTACGCGAATTTATACATCGTCGTGTCGTGGTACCGTACGCTTCCCGAGTTTACTTGCGCGTGCAATCATAAATCGTAAACGCCACGAAATTCAGCCTCCCAGCGCACGGCGACTGCAATGAATTATAGAGTGATAGCATCACAGGTAACATTACGTTACATCACGTAAAAATTTCACCCTGTAAAATGGTAGCCATGAGACACGTCCGTGACCACTTCACAGAATTCGTAAAATGCTTTGCATAATGTAATTCCTGTAACTGGAAACTAACTTTTTAAGTCAATTCATTGCACTTGATTTTCAAAATTCGCTGTTTTCTTTCTCTTTTTCCCATCACGTTCTTTTAACTCTCTATCATCATGTTATTAAAAAAACAAACTTTTTTTTTACTATTTTTGTTGAAAAATAATTAAGAGAAAAATTTATCGATATTTACATAATTGGTATTATATATATTAATATATAATCTTTCCGGCTAATAAAAATACTATAGATAATTTCAGTGTTCAATGTTATATATATTTCCATTTTCAGTTTTTAAGCGTAATTAATTTGCACAAATCTCGAATTTATTCCAAATTTATTCTGAATTTATTCTGAATTTTTAAATGAGCAGTCAAAATTTGCAATACTCGTCCTTTAAATAAGATAAACATAAAATCGTGAAGGGTAAACACTCTGCTTTCTGATGTTATATTATAAGTCATGTAACTTTCTATCTGAAATATTGTGATTATGAGTAGATATTGATTGTTTTGAAAAAATAAATATAGGGGGGTATACACATCCTAAAGAATATAATCGAATATAAATTTACTTGACTTACTTATTGCCAGGGTTGAATAAATTAATATTTTTTTAAACTAAATTAAGTTAAAAGTTTAAAGAACAAAAAATTAACTTAATAAAAGTTAAGTTTTTGAATTAATTAAGATTGAATTAATTTAAATTGAAAAAAAGTTAATTTAAAAAAAATTATTTTTGAAATCAGAATGTCTCAATTTTTTTTAAAATGAGATTACTTTAAATAACAATTACAATATAGATTATTAGATAAATTTAATTTTTTATTCACATATTATAAGTTATTTATAATAAAAAGTCACGCATAAAGCGTGATTTTTGTTTGCGAAAGAGAAAGGTATATATTTGCACTATCTCTCTTTTTTAACCCAACTTCTTCTGAAACGCTCACAATTACGATTACATCGACAAGATATTTGTTATAAAAAATATAAATAAAAATTAGAAAATGCGTGACTGTACAATTGTATTATACTGTACAACAATTTTTCATGTAAAGTTCATTTCATCTTTATGTTACTGAAATATAATATTTATGGCACCAAAATTAATCTAATTCAAATATAAACGGAAATTGATAAAACCTAACGATTAAATCAAACTGGCTATCATATAGCATAACTCTTATTATGAGGTTCCTAATTACAAAATCATTGAGCTTTTTCTAAATTAATTCTCTAATGTTTAAAATTTTATAGAAAAAATATTGACATTGAAAGAGATAAAACAATTTTAATTTAAAAAATGTTAATAAATTAAAGTTTAAAAGTAATTATTCAGATAACCAAGTCTGTAAAAAAGAGATTTTTTTTTTAAATGTCTGTTACACACTATGTCAACAAAATAACAACAGAATTAGATACATAATACTGTTGACAGACTAGAAAAAACGTAATCTGCAAGCGTCAAATAATGCAGGATCTGCTCAGTTTCTGCTAATTTAAATTGCAATTTGCCTTCACATTATATCGACAGACGATGTTAACAGAACACAAGCTTAATGCGGACGCAGTTGATGGCAGACTGCCATAATTTTTGCTCGAACCTGACAATCTGCTAGAAGACTGCAGACATTTTACTGTCTGGGTAAATTAAGTTAAAAATTAATGCATTTAAAATTAGTTAAATTAAAAGTTATTAACTTTTTAATTTTTTTTTACTTTTAATTAGTTATTACCCAATCCTGTTTATTGCTATTACTTACTACTTTGAATTTTATACACATATACAGATGTTTATTGATATCTCTATAAAGAAATTAAAAAATATTATTTTCTGGGTGCGATATCGTTCGATCATTTCGATGTTTTCGCAATCTCCAGTAAACAAATTATAAATCTAAAACCAGATTAGGGAAAAAATAGTTTTGCTGAATCATATAAAAAATAGATCAAATACAGATCTAAAAATAATTATGTCGTGTCATTAAAATATGTAAGAGGATTTTCCATGATACAAGACATAATAGAAAAAAAGATGCATTCGGACAGATGCTATTACTTACAATTAGCATTATTTGTGTCATTCTATCTTCATTGTTTATCAGATATAAAGCATAGAATGACACAAACAGCGCTGATAGCGTCTCCCCGAATGCATCTAAAGTATATTATTCGTGACTCATATATCGAAACGCCACATGGTGACCAAAAATAAAAATCTTGTAAGAAGGTTTGTCAAACCAAGATTATAGGATTCGCGTAATTTATTTTTACGATAATGAAATAATCTTTTATTTCCAAAGTTTAATTTAATGAAATATAAATAAATTGAAGTATGTCACGTAGTAATTAGTTAATTATTTACGAACATATATTATACGAATTAGGCATTGAAAAATCAGCAATTGTATTTGCATTTTGATTTCTAGAAGAAAAAGTGCTATTTTTACGCAGAAAGAGCCATCAAATAATCGAATTTATTGTTGTATATATATCGAAATATATCGATCTGCCTCAGAGATTTATTTTTCCATGGCCTAAAAAAGAGTTAGTGAAAGAACGTATTTTTTCATAACAGAAGAAGTTGACTGCAGAGAGATGTGGATTCAAAGATTGAAAATGGGGAAAACTTGTACAGATATAATGAAAATATGCTCACTTTACTAAAGATTATTTTTATAAAAATTTTTATAAAGGTACATAAAATATTTATCAAGATTTATTTTCTAAATAAATTTCACTCTTTCGT
>NW_017259542.1:1872237-1879803 GCF_001594045.1 Atta colombica | reverse complement strand
AATATAAAATAT
Organism: Atta colombica; assembly: GCF_001594045.1. NCBI lineage: Eukaryota > Metazoa > Arthropoda > Insecta > Hymenoptera > Formicidae > Atta > Atta colombica. The sequence continues at coordinate 1,879,791 of NW_017259542.1, read as the reverse complement.
AATTTTATAATATAAAAAATTTTATCATTACTGTCTAATTGTAATCACATATTTTTGAAAAAATAATTATTCATGTATATATTAAACAGTACCAAGTGTCATAACTAATTATTTCAAGTGAACAAGCTGAAAGAAAAAAAACATCATGTAAAGGAGTGGAAGGTGTTGCGTAAGAATGGCAATTTTTTTCTTTCAGAATGTTCACCTGAATATTCTTCTAAATATTCTTCTGAAATTTCTTTTCTTAGCACCCTGTTTCGCAAAAGAGAAGTACAATCATGGTTGATAGAGCCTTTTTATTATCTCCTAAACCAAATATCATCTCCAACCTAAATATCATAAAAAGAACTTGACCTTTGTCAAATCACTTAAGACACTTTTAAATAATGACTATCTGATTGATTTTATTTTTAACATAATTAATGAACGCCTAAATCTTTATTGAGTAACAAAATCTTAAAACAAAACACGAATAATACTTCTGAAAGATGTTGTTAAAAAGTCATGGTTTACGATTCCATTTATTTCAAAAATCTCATACAAATTCAAGGACATAATTAAAGATCTTCATGTTGACCTTGCATTTTTTAACTTAAACAAGCTCAATGTTTTTATTAAAACACATAAAGACTCTTTACTTAATAAGACAAAAAAGAACGTAATACAAGATATATTGCAAGGATTGCGATGTCAGGCAGACAGGAAGAACTTTAAAAAACAAGAATCTTGGAACATTGTAATGACATCCGAAGAAACACGAGTAATCATTCTGTTATAACCAAACACAGATTGGATCTAAATCATAATTTTTTTCGATTGGGAAGGTACGGAAATTGTTGATCATGAGCGGTTTTTGTATAAATGACGTATCGGAAATGCTATACATTCAGTTGCAAAAAAACAATCTTAACTGCAAAACATTCAGTTGCAAAAAAACAATCTTAACTGCAAAATATTCAATTGCAAAAAAACAATCTTAACACTGAGTTTTTACATCACTCATATCTCGATCCTCAATAATTTACACTGATTTAAACTGCGCACCATTTTTGTTTTATTATCTTTATATAGTCTGACATATGTTGGTAATACCGTTTGTTTTACTTATCAGTTTGTACACTATGAATTATCTTTTCACTTGAATGTTAACCGTCACAATAATCAGAACATTTTTGTAGCGAATTTATATCGCACAATATGAACAATTTGCGGATTTTTTTACTTTGATTATTTTTTAATGTCATGTCTTTCATGGCTATATGAGTACCGATGTGAACCTGGCGCTCAACTTTATCAAAAATAAAAATTAATACTGCAGGCCGTTTGTACTTCGTTTGTACTTGTTTGTACCGATCATTATTTCGTTTGTACCCAAACACTTAAACAAAAAGTGAAAAATAAAAAATGACCAGTGCGCAACTTTAAGATTTTTTAATTTCATTTATGCCATTCGAAAGAGAATGGTTTGTACCCATTTGTACCTCTTTTACTTTCGTTTGTACCTCAAAGGGTTCGGAGATACAGCGATTTCAAAATTTCATAAATGCGTTAAGAGGGTCAAATATAATAATCGCATATATAACTCTCATTAGCCCTTTATTTACTTTTATATTTTGACATTCTCGAGAGTTCGGTACTTGTCTTATTTGTTTTCTATTCTTATATCACAGGATATTTAAGTATCCCATACAGCACACTAACATTGAATCAATATCTCAAAAATGTTGATTTAAAACATTGCAGTAACATCGTAAAATATAGATTCAATGTTGAAGAGACGTTGATTAGACAGAAATGTCTAATGTTTGTTGAATTGCAATGTCTGTGAAACATAAAAATGTTTTTCATATTAATTAATTCAATTTTATTATTAAAATAAGTATTATTGATTAACATCATATTTCAGAACACACAGGACAAAATTATAATTAAAAACAACAGACAAACGCTTTTTCCTCATTTGGGAATTAATTTCCTTTTCCTAAGCAGTCATCCATCCAATCTTGTATGCATCCAACGATGCTTAACCTCTACAATCGTACGGAACTGCAACTTAGATGATCCACGAACACTGAATAAATGTTATAGGCTAAAATGTTATAGGCTTCACACACACATGAAATGCGTAGAGCATAAGCATAATATAAGACTGGACTTGGATGAATGAGCATCTAGCGTAATGTCGCCATATTGATTTATATAAGATGCTTATTAGTTTAGCGGCCTTATGTTATGCTTATGCATTTTATGTGTGAAATCCTTTAGTGAGTTAATGTATCATTGTGACATATAGATATGTAAAAAGATCATCGATATCGGACCGGTCAACACAAACAAAACCATACGTGCAAGCATTCTGCACGCGCGGCCGATTCTCGTAAATATATATCGTTTAAAAATGTATTTCGTTAAAAGATCAATTTAAGTGATTTAAATTTTCTATTTTCATGATATTTTATTTTCGTTCATTTTTTACAAAATAAATAGGTTTCGATATATAATTTATTCAATGTTGTTTCAACATTGTAGCAACATTAATAAACAATGTAGAAAAATCAATAAAAATACAACATTAATAAAACATTGACTCTTCAACATTCAACATCTCAGCAACATTCTTTTAACATTCTGTGCTCTATGGGTATGATGATAATACTGTAAAAAATTTTGACATTTGATTAACTATTATAATTATTTAAATAGTCCAACATAATTAACATTAAGTAAATCAATCGATGAAATGAGTAGATAATGCCATGAGTGGAAAACGCTATTTGGTCAAGGTGATTCTTCGTGCCTAATAATATCTACTTTTTGTAAATTCATACAATTTCCAGTTTAAGCAAACCTTGAAGCAAACTGTGCGCCGATTATTTGAAATAGTTCTAAACCGTGAGTAGAGCAATAATATATATCATGAATAATTTAATATTATCGATGCTAATATAAACATGCATCTTTAAAAAAATCAACATAATTATTTTTAAATAATTTTTAATTTAGAGAATAATTTTCACATTTGTATCTAGCTAAAATTTTAAATACTTCAAGAAAATTGTTCTTTTCGTGTAACTATTTTAGATTGGCAAAATGGGTATTATTCTAAAAATTGTGCTTTGAAGATTATGCTTATGTGTTGTATTTGGTGATGAGCAGAGTGAGAAATTGAACGTTACATCAATTAAATAAATCTTCCGGACTCTCGCATGTTCGTTTTCGCCTTGACAACAGTTCATTGACAGTTCCGCAGTTCGTTGACAGTATGCAGCGATCTGCGGAATCGAAGAGACATAATTTACATCAATACGATACATTATCGACGATATCCGCGGTACACGCTGAATCCGCTGATTCGCATACTCGAGAGATGCGTCGAACTCCCCGTTCAGATCTGCGCCTATATTAAGCGGTCCTTGACACTGTCAAATGCGCTACCAAGTGCAAGCGAACGTTAGACGCTTTTAGATGGAACCCGACAAGTTTCCCGAGACAAAGCTAAAGACGTAGAGCGTCTCTTATTCAGTGATCTGTTCACAGGAGTGTGTGCATGAAAGTGTTTATATGTGTATGCGTTTAGGGGAGACTTAAATATAACTGCAAAGGGTGGCACTCTCCGCAATATATATGCTCTCGCCAACCACTAAACCCTGAAATAGCTCTCGCCCGTTTTGCAGATTCTCTATTCGAGACATTACTCTGTTTATACAGCCTTTTGAACAACAGATTATAAAATCCTAATGGTGAATCCCAAACGCTAGCGACGTTCGAGATTCACAGAGAAATTTTTATCTGTAAAATAATATATTTGTATTAAACATTTTACGAATATTCTTCAGCATTTCGCGTTAGCAACCTTTTTTGTAAGTAAAATGCAGAAAAAAGATTTAGAAAATTTTAATAACTAATAAAATTTTAATAACTAAGCTGTAATATGTTATAATAACTAAATGAAATGAAGTAAGCATATTATTTATATCGTATTATACGGTTTTTATATATTTTTTTCATTACATCAATTATTAATTCACTGGTATAACATTCATTCATTAATCTTGTTTATTTTCATCGACGCCTTTTAAATTGTGGTTCACTTGCAGACTCCGAGTTTGTTGGCGCTGAGGTTGGCGCTAATTTATTACGTGACATGAATCTTTTACGACGTGCATGAATGTAAAATCATAGTTGATCGGATGTTGCCTGACCCGAAGATAGGAACTCATAACCAAGCAGCATCTCGCGGCTATTCCATTGCGTGTTTCGGAAAAGTAAAAGGGTAAAACATCGACGAAGGGAGACGAGCGCGACTGTCGGAACAGGCATTTATTTATATTAATTAGCTTGCAGAAATTATAACTACTTTTCATTTCTCTAGCACGCCGCGCCACGAAATCTGTCTGGCTTTTCTAGAACTATCACCTTGCTGTAAATTCTCGAGTTACATTGAACATGCCAAACTAATTTAAATACACTCAAAATAATTAAAATTTTCATTTTTACATTTGTTTTCTAGGGCAATATGTAAAAGAGAAAGTAACATCTTTCTGAAGAATTTATTTCTATTTAGAAACAAATAGATACAATTGCTTTTGTATTTTTATTTTTTGTTCAAAATAAGCCATGCGAAAAAAATGATTTTGCTGAAGTATCTAAAAATTTAAAGAGAAAGAGAATCTAAAAAAAAATTGTATTGGACCATTAAAATTGTACAGTAATAGAATTGTACAGTAATAGAATTCTAAATGGCATCCGGATTCAGGCTTGTTTTAAAACGATAACAGGTTTTGTCATATTTCCTATCAATAGAAATACATGATACAATATATTTTATATCACTTGATATATCGCTCCCTTTTGTTTCGTTCGTGCCTCGCCATTCGCAACAAGTCCATCGTAGCATTACATAAATATTCGCAATCTTACGACTGAATCTCGACACGTCGATGCTCGAGAGGTGAGTATGCTTAACCCGAAGTGCGACCCGCGCGTTTAAAGGATTCCGCTGTTCGCACCGTTCGAGGTACTTCGCTAATGAAATGCTAATGAGAGGCCACGTCACCTCGCTAGGATCGTGAGAATACCGAAGATGTATAGCGGAATGCCGAATGCACGAATAAAATCAATTTCGAGAGAGTGAACTCTTAAACTGGATTTAAAATTTCCATAACTCCGATTTGATCGAATCAGCTCATTCTGTTCACAACCACATTTTTTTAATTCTTCAGATTTAAATTTACAGCATGTTTGCTCATTTAGAACATGCTTCTAAATAACGTTTTCACCATCTTTACTTTTACAACATTTTACCATTGCTTTGATCTTTTTGTTGTTAGCTATACTTTACGACTCGGCGTTTTCTGCGATAACTTATACATCGACTGTATTCAAATTGACTTACAAACGTCGACCAAACAGCCTTAAATCTATTCAAATTTCTTCAGGATTGATCATCACTTTAGCACGAGAAGAGAAAGCATGGTTCTCGCAAATTTCGCATAATTCGCGACTTTTCTCTCTCTATCTCATTGATTTCGGATTTCCGCGTTAGAGCGTCGCATCGTTGGTGGGCCATCGATTGCATTCATAATGATGATTGGTAATCTCAGGCGAAGTGTGCATTGCTGCTCTGTGCGCGTAAAATCGGAGTTCCTTTCTCCATTTCTCCTTCCAAGCGAGAAAATTTATGATACCGGCATGTATTAGAGTGATGCAGGCGCGAATCTATTGGCTCACGCGGATTACAATTCCATGGGAATCCGGAAATATCATTAATTAAAACAATCAAATTATTGCTTCTCACAATATTATCCAATCAGACACAGTGTTATTTCCTCAAGTTATTTCCTCAAGAAACTACGTATGATAATTGTTTTAATGTGATTAAAAATTGCAAGCTATTGATAAGTCAAATTCCTTTAAGATGATAGATAATAGAACTTAGTTTTTTATATAATTTCGAATGAAGGGACTGTAACAACGTTTAATCTTTCATCTACAATTCGGATCTTGTTTGGTATAAAACAAAATTTCGCTTTTAAATTTCTTTCTTTTTGCTCAAATTTTAATTTTTATTAGATAAAAGTTTTAACATTTAAGTTAAAAACAGTTTTATTAAAAATAATTTTTAACTTTAATAATGTGATATTTAATAATGTGATAGAAATGTTAAAAAAAAAGCAACTCTGAATTTTTTCATTTTGCTGATAATCAAAATTTAAACTAACATAAAAAGATTATAGATGGAAGGAATAAAAAAAAATAAGGTTAATTTAAGATTTACTAAGACATTATTTATTGCTGCAAATAATTGCATAAATATCGAATTTTGGATTTAAAAAAATATAAAAAAACTCGACGAATAGTGAGATGCAAAATTAAATGCTGCGCCTCCTCCATGTTTTATGCAGCTCGTCGGCAATAAACACTTTCGATATTAACAGGATTTAAATTCGATATTAAAAGGACTTAAAGATGTATTACCTTGCATTGATGGTAAGAGAGAATTATCTGGGATACGTACTTGAAACAAAAAGAAAATAATTTCACACATCTATTTATGAAAATCAGAGATACATTCCATTGCGAAACGACAATTACACACGCGTAAGTGAAAAATATTATATTCAGTCGAGGCAGTTCTTCGTGTCTAATCACATTTCTTTTGTAAATTTATACAATTTCCAATTCAAGCTAATTGTGCGCCGGTTATTTGTCTTAAGGAGATGCAGATTTAAACCGAAACCGAAATACGACAATCTGATCATAATTTTGATGCTTATAGACATTTTAGATAGGATCTTTCATCTTAATACAAAATCTGTAAATAATTTAATTGTGTAAATATTACCTCAGCTGAGAATCGAACCTGATCTTGCATTCCATGCAAACATCCTCATCATTAGAACATCTAAGCAATATTCTTCGTAATAACTAGTATTCATAATAACAATGTCTTTTTCAGCGTATTTAATCTTATCGATTGATTCTTATTTAATATTGTTTATGTTAATTATTTATGTCGCTTGAAAAAATGTTGTTTCTACTATATACCGTATATATATATATATATATATATATATATATATACTGTATACAAAGTGTCAGGTAGAGAGGACTAAACGAAGTCGAAAAGTTCTCTACCATTTTGTAAATTTCCCCAATAGTTAACGAGATATTAATCCTTAAAGATAGCCGAATACTACTGTGAATTGTATATGCCTACCGATCGTTTGGCGCGCGGGCCATGGGGAGCGGGGATAGCCTGGCAAGCGCGTCATCTGAGCTATGGAGGCTTGCGACGGTGTGTGCGGCGCGGGGCGCTTGCCAGCCAATCCCCAACTCCTAAGGCCCGCGCGCCAAGTGATCGGTAGGCATATACACTTCGCAATAATAGGCCGGGCGAGCGCACGTATTCAGCTATCTTTAAGGATTAATATCTTATTAATTATTGGAGAAATTTACAAAATGGTAGAGGACTTTTCGACTCAGTTTAATCCGCTCTACCTGTCTATGAAATATTTAGCGATTATTTCCAGGCACTCTGTATATACTGTGTGT
>NW_017259542.1:1870352-1872137 GCF_001594045.1 Atta colombica | reverse complement strand
CAAACCTATATTTGTTTCACTTCAACTTATTGCACTATGTATATATATATATATATATATACTAATTATTGCGAAGAATATCGCTAAGACCTCGGTGGTTTTATTTCGTTTTCGGTTTAGGATTGTGTTTCAAAATCGATAAATATTAATCGATGCACAGTTAGATTGCTGGATCATTGGAAATTGTATAAATTCACAAAAGAAGTAGACACGAAGAAGTGCTTCGACCGAACATGGGCTTTTTCACTTATGCATATTTAATCTCATCAATTCTTACTTAATATTTAATACGATTAAACTTTGCAACACTGGAAAAGAGCCTGATTAGATTAATTAGAATTTTAATTAAAAATGAACAAATTAGAATTTTCTGATTAAATCTATTACAATTCTAGTTGAGATAATCAGAATTCTTATTGATATGATTAGACTCTTCGTTCATTTTCAAACAGAAATTTTTCTCAGTGTATATTTTAGAATTTATTGATGTTAGTATCTGTCGACAAGACAGATTACAAAGGATTACTGTTCGTTAACTAAAATCCGATGGAATTTATTTCTACAGAAAAGTTAAAATCATTTGGATTTTGTCCAACAATAAACTCATCACGTATAACCGTATAGTTATACATTGCAGGCAGTTACATTCTTCCGCCTTTACTTTTCTAAATTGAACATTACCTTTTAGCCGTTGGATTGTAGCCAGTCTTGCACTAATCTTTCTTTTTCTTTGTTCAGTATTATTATTCGATGCGCTGTCGTAATAATACGCGTACATTTAATTTAAATTATGTATTTAAAATTTTATGAACATATATTGATTATCAATTTGTCAATAAAATTATATTTTATATCATTGTATTGCCTTAAATATATTATTTATATTTCATCATTCATATACTTTATTATTTGTTTTTAAAAACCTTTTTCAAACATTTCCTACAACAGCAAAATTTAATATTGATATTTATTCTTGCCTTATTGCTGGTTATCTAATCCTAATCGAGGTGCGATTAGATAACAGCGTTATTTCATCGAGGAGAAAATATCATTGCAGCTGCAACAGGCAATCTATTACCTCTGTACGATTTTATGGGTGTATTATGAATATATATGTATAACTCGGCAAAATCCCAAAAATGATTCCACAATTGCCATAAAAGCCCGACTAGGAGAGTCATTGTTGCAAAACGAGTTCGCAAAAGGTGTGCTGCATATTTATGCGACGCCCACATCGCCTCGCGAAATGCATCGCGCTGGATATTAAAGGGATAATAAAGTGCATTATCTCGAAGGGTGCATGCGCGGTCATCCTCACGGTCGTAAATGCCATCATGTATACGTGAATTGTTGGCGAAAGTCGTTAGGGATTTACAATCCGATCACTCGTGTATGCGATACGGAAGAGACAATTAACACCTTAAACGCTGAGGTTCTTAAGATGATCTTTTAGAACTTCTTTAAGAAACGCGCATTTCTTACTATTAATAATTTGATCAAATTTTTAAACAATATGCTTTTTAAACAATAATAATCATAACCTAAAATAAATAGTAATACAGTTTGGAAGTATGAATATACAAAAGTACGTTTTAATTAATTAAATGTTAAAATTTTTTAAAGAAAATAGTTTCTCGATAAATATATATATATATATATATATAGTCAGGATGCGATTCAAAATCAATCGGCGGCCTGGCGAAATATGGCGAAATCGGTAGCACACACACACACACACACACACACACACACACACACACACACACACACACACACACACACACA
>NW_017259542.1:1868867-1870280 GCF_001594045.1 Atta colombica | reverse complement strand
CACACACACACACACACACACACACACACACACACACACACACACACACACACACACACACACACAAGCCCATGTATATGTGCTCTCAGCGTACTGAAAGCGCACATGTACAAGGGCTCGTGCGTGCGTATGTATGTGTGTGTTACAGCGCCTCGCTACGATAAATGGCTAAACTTATAAGCGTGGAAAAGTTACGTTTTGACGACGAAATTTGTGCTGCATGCCATTTCGTTATTTGCTTAATTGTGAAAATATGACGTGTCTCGTACTTAAAAGTCCTAAAAATGGGCAGAAACTATAATTATCCTGGAATTTTATACCTAAAAGCGTATATAGTATTTCATTCATTTCAACAGTTGTTCAAACCCGAAATTAAGCTTACTTTATCTACCTTTTACGATCATTTACTGATTATTAAGAGAGAAAAGGAGAATTTCTGCCCATTTTTACAAATATTTTAAAGCAATCTCGTCATTTAGATTCCAAATTGTCTTTATTTACAAATGGTTTGCAACATAAATTAATGTGTCATTCCTCGCTTCTGACGTCACGATTCCAACATGGCCGCCGTGACTCAGGAGCCTTAAAAAAAATTCGGATTTTTCGTAGCATTATGTCGTCCACTTTAAATAACTTTCGCGCATCTTCATGATCATCGACTGGATAAACGAGCGAAAAATTCCAATAAAAACGTTCAAATCTCTCGACTGGATGCCATAAAAAATGCCAACACCACTTGTATAATATACATGTGTTATTACGAGAAAAACTTGACTGAGAGTATTCTTTCGAACTTTTTATAACGACAGCAATTTATCGCCATATATATTAATCGTCCGCGAGAGAAGAAATTCGCGACATGATAAGTTCTTCTTCTTTGGCGGCGAGATCATTAAGAAGAGTACCATCTCTTGCGTTTTCCCTCGAACTTGTTAGGGATATCCGTTTATAGCCATGCTTTTACGATTCTTAAATTGGCAACCTCTTCTTCGTTATTTCTCCATAAACATGCACAATACTTTTATTTGCTCGGTTACAAATACCTTTGGATTATGTTCTTCGGACGTACCGCATCATGTCAACATTGCAATCGTTCTCATGATTCGCGTTATCGAATTGGAGAAAATTCTTCTGTGATAAGATGAAGAGGCGACTCAACGAATTCAACTGTTTTCAATGTAAATTAACTTTAATCTCGATTCAATTTCTTCATCTTTTTGTAATTCCAAGAATTAAAAATTATATTTCGCAATAAAAGATTCGTAGCATATTATATTTAATGTTAAGCATATAAATATTTTATAATAACTGATATTGAGAACGAGATGATGTAGGATATATAAATTTATTAAAACAATAGATATTTTTAATTAATATCTATAAAAACAATTTCAAACGGAATATAATAAATTC
>NW_017259542.1:1865881-1868767 GCF_001594045.1 Atta colombica | reverse complement strand
GTGTGTGTGTGCGTGCGTGTGTGTGTGTGTGTGTGTGTGTGTGTGTGTGTGTGTGTGTGTGTATTATACATAATGTTCTCGAAATCGTGATTTCCTACAACTATGAAATGGATAATTTCTCGCGTACAAGTAATTAAGTAAAAAATATATGAAATAAAACTATTTTCATACATAGAACTGTTTTTCAAAAAAGAGTTTGAATATCATCTTCATTAAAAGATATTATCATACGGCTATATAATATCATTTATTCGAAGAAGTGAAAGATTTGAACACATCGGTACTTTAATTCGTCTTTAATTCACCGAGCAAGAATGTGTCTGCGACATGAAGGACATTTTCAATCAACTTTTCATTAATTAAAAAATAAATTAATTGAAACTATTATTACATTATTTCAAATTATATCAAATCAATACTGATAAAAATAATAGGTCTATTCACATTACTTGAAATCCCCCAAAATTTGTCCACTTAAAAGGAAGAACTTAAATATGTATTCGAATGAACAAGAGAAAGTGAAGGTGCTGAGAATAAAAAGTATAAACAATAAGACAAACATCTAGTGTTGAATAATCAGGTAGGACAAATAGACCTTTATATGAAAAAATTATGGTAATACTTTTGATTTATTACGTCAGAAATTACTTTCTTTCTAGCACTGTACTATAATATATTTCTGAAACATCCTGTATATGCCTATTTAATTTTTCTATTTATAAACATATGTATAAGATTTTTCCTTTGCTTTTTTTTCTGCGTATCCGTTACGGTAATCTAAAAGCGTTATATATGGGAGGTATACTAACGAAGAATTCCGCACTCCGTTAATCCGTGAACATTCGTTGCGGACGGACCTCCCACGTATTCCACCTGATAAATGTACCGAGAAGGATGAAGAAGCGATATCGGAATGCATGTGCGCGAATGATTGTGCGCAAAGGTCATTGGATGTACGCCAGATCTGCATTTCTTTTCTCATGAGATGAATATGTCGGAGACTAAGATGGATCGCATAGTTTTTTCCGTCACGCTGACAGATTCAATTTATATAAAAAACGACTTTCTACATCATCTTTTACCTGCCATATTTAAATCACATACGATATCCGAATAAAGGTAAAATAAAAATAATTAAATAACACGCAACATATAGAATATATCTTGCTAGACAATAAATTTTGACTACTTTCTGTTAAAAATATATTAGATAAAAGCTATTTTAGTATTAGTTAAATAATTGTTTTTAAATTAACTGAATAGAATCTAAATAAAAATTGAATTAGAAACACGAAAATATATAAGCATATAGGAGTTAGGCGCGGATATCAGTCCGCTAAAAAATTATTCATGCAGTTAATATAATAGCATGTAATCTAAATATAAATAAAAATTATGAATTGTATGAAACCAAATATTTTTCTTTAATGAGATTGTCACTGACGATGCAATACAACTAAAAAATTTCTAAAATACATGATGATTATAAGATTCTCGCGAATGGCAACGCGATATTGCATTTCATATTCTCATTCTCAAGCTCAAGCTCAAGAAGATCCAATTTGCAATTTGTTATCATGGTCGTGACAGAGTACTTGAACTATTCATCATACCGACATTGTCCTCTTTTTGCTACAAAAATGGCGCCACGAACTGCAATGAAAGACGCAAAGTACTGTGGAAAGGCATAATTTCCTTTCATGACATTTCCATCATAATAAAATACAGTTCGTTCGACGCACATTACCATGACTGTTGTTTTAATGGCACAGAAAGGTTTAGTTGTTTCTTCATCTTCTATCGTGTCAATCGTAAAACTCAAATTTCAATCACAACTTCTATTCCAACTCGCTCTGGAATCCATAAACTCTTTCATGTGCTTTGAACATTTCTCACGCTCGCGCACAAGATTGTCGTATAAGTTTTTCGGACTTTAATCTCGAAATGTACTTTTCAAGGAATCATACATTTTCCTTAATGAAATAAAATAATATATTTTAGAACAAGATATGTAAGAAAGAATTTACAAGGATACAGCTCTTTATAGGTAAAAATATAATTTCATAGAATAGAGGTAGAGGCCATATATAGAGGTAGAGAAAGAGAGGAGAAAGAGGGAGGGAGAGAGGGAGGGAGGGAGGGAGGGAGGGGAGAGAGAGAGAGAGAGAGAAGGAAAAAGAGAGATTAACTGTCGTAAACTTCACAGCAAGAATATTTATACGCAGAAATTTTTACTTTTCTTATTTCTGTCGTATTTGTACGATCTATCCGCGCAAAATTAAAACACGGATTATCCTAGATCTGCAGTCCTATCCTAGATCTCGCGAACAATGTATAATCGCAGCTAGGACTTTGCGCACAATACCTACGATAGCACCTACCTTCTGCGAATGCGTGCAATTTCGCATGTGCGTGCACGATGTATCTGGCGAACTGGTTCGCCCACCCAACCTAGCTCACCGAGAATGCAAGAATCCTGCGCTCGAGGCTCCTTTTGCCCTAGCGAATAAATCGATTTTCAAAATTGAAAGGCGGCCGACGGCCGTCCGTTCATTCGGAAAAATAGTTATGCGCTGCTTCGCCTAGAAATCGCCCCTCGCGTACAACATAATGGCAGACTCGCGGTGGTTTCGCGGATAGTTCAGCGAGGTATAATCGAAGAGTCGATTTCGAGAGAGATTTATGGAGACTATGTTATAAATTCTGTAAATTGACAGAGGAAACCTCATTAACGTATCTTTTCGTGGTAGTGAATTTAAAAGTTCGAATTTGCTAAAAATTGTGATCAAAATATAAATATAACACTTCGTGATAGGATGATACATAATTGTCTTTGTACGCCAATATATAAAAAATTTGTATATTTATATTAATATAATTATATAT
>NW_017259542.1:1858274-1865774 GCF_001594045.1 Atta colombica | reverse complement strand
ATATATATATATATATATATATATGAGACTAAACCACTTTTTAAACCGCTCAATCATTATTTTAGTACATGCATGCTGATGAAGATATTAATGTATATAATGTACAAGCGTCTTCTAACTTATAACTGATACACTTTGTTATTTGATTTATTACTTTATTTCCATAAAAAGGTAGACACATTGTGATAGTTTAATTTCTGCTCATTTTTGTAATATCATAATAACCTAGTTATGGTTGAAACCATATTTTATGATTTTTTAGAATAAATTTGAACATAATTGTTATGCGAAAGACATCTTGCATGAGGCTCATATGGTTTTATTTGGTTATTATTTTATTATAAAACCATTATTTCTTTTTTTTGTTTATTAATGCATTTCATAATAAAGAATTTTATTTCATAATATTCGAAATGGAAATACGGAAGAAAATTCGCATGTATTCATTTGATATTACAAATTTTTTATTTTTTACTTCTTTCATCTGCGTGCCGTTGTCCTGTTGAAATCTGCCTTAACAATGTGCGCTCATAGATTCTGATTAGGACCGCGCTGCGGTGTGCGGAAATATTACGGAATACCGTTAACTCTGCTTTCATCGCTTAATTAGATCCCTTTGTTCACGCGGCGCTCCTTTCGCAAGTTACTTGAATATTATAAAATAAACTTGTTTCATCTTATTCATGTATAACTTTCTATCCCCTTTTTACTGTTGTCCTCAAAAGAACGTGACTTTATTCCGTTACACATAATTCTTAAACACGGACTAGGTCTCGTAAACCTGATGATCTCGAATATTTTTTTCTATTATATATGCGAAATAAGCATCGCCAACACTAACGGCAAAAGCAGAAAACATCCGAGATGCTACCTTATACATATATAAATAAAAAAGTGAGAGATCCCACTTCGAGATTAATTATTGCAAATACGGCGTGGCAATTATTGCAATTACTTCACAATTCATAGATAGGCAGGGAAGAAGCGTTCCACTCCTGCGGAAAATACATTGAGTTTGGCGCGCGTGAGTGTCGTTTGCTTTCGTATAGAGAGCAATTAGGAACGCGCGCGACTCTTCCAAGATTTCCTTCTTCCTCCTCCTCTTCCTCCTCCTCCTCCTCTTCCTTCTGCTTCTTCTTCTTTTCTTCCTCCTCTTCGTCTTCCTTACTTCTATCGTCCCGCAGGCGGTCGACGAACCCGGGTTCATCGGTCATCCCCCGGGCTCTCTCTGGTTTGCGCACTTGTCTCGCGAGCGGTGATTCCCTTATTCGGAATATGCTCTTCGCCGAACTCGCCGGTTCGGCCTGCAGAAGAAACAAGGTGCTCCGCGATCGCTTCGTTAGAGATATAGATATATCTATGTACATTTAAATGTACTTAGAAATCTGATTCCCGCCGCGTTATCACTAATGATCTTCTGAAAATTTCAATTACGATACACGTATACTTAGAGCGGTATTCATAATTCATTCTTATTTCAAGACTGTCTTGCGTAATGTCTTAAGACGCTAATAGGTCCTCTGATTGGTTCGTGACTTCTTAAGACTGTACTTAAGATGATCTTGAATATAAGATCTGACTATGAATATCAGCCTTAAACATGCATGGAAAGAATGATTTCGTTAAAGTATCTAAAAATTTAGCTATATAGAATTGAATATTTCTGAAAATAATTTTGTTGACTATTAAAATAGTAGGGGATCAAGTTGATTGCTAGAATGTCAAAACTTTTGCAGTATTGCTCATTATGCTTATTATTATTTGGATATGATATAACAAACTTATTTTTCAATGTATCGATGTATATCTATAGTCAAATTTTTAAATACTTGAACAAAATCAGCTTTTCCGTGCATGATGTCTTATTAATGAATATAAATTTAATAAATGGCAGATCAGAACATGTATAAAATAAAGCAACTAATAAGGCGCAAACAACACAAATAATCTAAAATAAAATTTTTATTTATTACCACGTGCAAAACGACATTTTACATTACGGTTATATTTTGATATTATCGATAGAATCGCGATAGGAAACTTGCTCTGGCTCGAGGGGAAGAAGTTGCGGCAACGTGAAACACAAAGAGAGAGAGAGAGAGAGAGAGAGAGAGAGAGAGAGAGAGAGGGAGAAACGATATATGCGACGAGAATGAATGCGTGTAAATCTGTGTGTCTGGACCTGTCGTTGCATTTGCACGTGCAACGGCTGCCGCGCTGCGGAATTTATTGCATGTTTCGTACAAGGTTCTGCTCTTGCAATGTGGATCCCGCCGATGCGTTATAATTTTCGAAGGAATTGTTTGAGGTTGCTCGTAAAAATACACTATAATCGTGAATCTTATCTATGAATTTTTCGTATGGGACCGCGTATGGAACTACATTAGAGACTGATCTAAAATTACAATTATTTTATTCTTATTTTATTTACGTTTAGAAATATAATTTAGATTTGATTAGATGTCAACATTTCAAAAAATGTTAATTAAAAAATAATATTACAAGTAATAATTTTATTTATTTACTTATTTTTATATTTATAAAATAAGATATATTCAAATATTGCGCCTTATTTCATTAGTACATTTGTCCTTTTCAATTAGTATTTTTTTTACAAATCTAAAGATGCGTCTAAATATTATATTTAATCGTAGACGTAAGGCGTTACTAATAAAATAGTTTTTGGGAATTTTTTTTTGTCGCTGAATTCATATTTAAGTTTATTGGAAATTTTGTATAAAGAATCGACGATCGGGGACGTTAGCTGGGATCGCTGGAGCATATGTAATTAATGTATGTGAGGGGTGGTCGAGCAACAGTGCCCCCGCGAGCCACTTTAACCCTTTCAACCGAAGGACCGTAACGTGCGCAACGATTTTACGTGGCATGGATGAACCGGATGGGAGCAGCTGACCATTATGCCGGCAGGGGTTGGTCGGCACTGTCTGTTCCTGGCCGCCCTTACCAGTGGATCGGATTAAAAATAGTGTAGAAAAATAAAACCGGACAGCAGATGGGTTGTTTAGGTTCGACCATGCAGGACGAACGAAATGCATTGTTATCGCGAGGCAGAGCATCTATCTGATTTTCTTCACATTCAAGCTCGATGCAAGTCGACAGATTTAGCGATCTTGCATGCATCTTTTAAATGTATAAATTTTTTATTTAAAATTTTTAGTTAAAATAAATGCAGCAATGAGTATGATCTAGAAAAATTAAAATATAATTTTTCAAATGTATCACAAATCAAAAATAAAGGCTCTAAATAGTCAAGCTGGATTTTTAATGCTTAAATAACTCCGCGTGAATTTATATACTTAAATCCAATTCTGCAAACTGCGCGCCAAATTTAATTTTCAATTTTGAAACGTAATCCTAACAGAACTAAAGCAGTAATATCAGCAGTAATATTTTTGGTAATAAAATTATTTACATGTTTAATGTTTATTAGCATCATATTATTTTAACATCTTCTAAGACGTTTATGAGCGTCAATATTATTAAATTGCTTGTCAATTTAATTTATAATATTATAGTTCTAATTCTATAATATTAGGATTTACGTTTCAGAAAAAAAATTAAATTAAATTAAAAATTAAATTAAAAATTAAATTTGCGCAGTTTGTAGGATTGGATATGTACTGTATAAATTTACACGGAATAAGCACTGAAGATTCAGTTTGACCATTTAAGGTCTTTATTTCTGATTTGTTGTGTATTCACATTCAATCTTAAAAGATATTGTATTTAATATTTTTTAATATAACAATGAGATAAATTGAAATATACTATTTTTTTAATAAAAAAAAATTTTTTTGAAAGATTTTTTAATATAAAAATAGGGTGATACAATTTCAAACATAACTCAATTCTAAAATAAGATTTGAATCCAATTTTTCAAGTTCAAATTTAGTTTTGTCTATTTCTTTTTCCTACATTCTTGTCAGTGCCTCTATACGCCTCTATATGATATCAATACCTATATGATATCAGAGTTACCAAACTTGAACTGTACCACCTTATTGTGTACATAATTTTCAATTAATAAGATATACTTATTTCCCCTAAACGTTTAATATATTATTTTCAAGTTTTATTTATTATTTTGAACAATTTAATTTAGATAATTCTTGTGATTTTTAATTAGTAAGATTTTAATTAGAATGAAATACACTACTTCCTCCATTAAATGAAATTGAATATATGAGATGCTACAAAAGTTGCTGTTGTTCCTTCCAGCTATATAACTACGTCGTTCAATTTCATTTCTGCACACGAGCAATTAACAGCGGCTACTAGAACGTGCCTAATGCCGCGCGGCACGGCGCGGCGTATAGAAAACAATCTCTCTCGTGCGGTTATAATTTAATCTCCAACACTGCGAGCTGCGAGCATTGCGACATGCCAAAGAACGATTACCGTCTCGAAGTTAATGGCGAGCCACTTTCCCAAGGACTTTTAATCAAACGAGCCGTTGCTCGCGAATTCAGGGACCCCTTGAAATTTGCCGGTACATTGCGTAAAAGCTCGGGGACGGACTCAAATAACCAACCGTAAATAACTTTTCTTTTGAAATCTTCATGATTTCACTTTTTTTAACAGAATATAAATCTTTTTTACGACTATAAATTTTGTTTAGACTCTCTTTAGATTTCAAAATATAATCTCAGAAATCAATTAATAAGAAACGGAGTGAGATTAACTTTAAAATTATCGAAATGATATTTTCATCATCATAATCAGAAGATGAACTTTATCATTGATATCAATGACATAAGAAATAAAACTGTCATATTCAAATTACTAAAGAATAATATCTGATCAAATTTTCAATTGATTTTTCAATTGATTTTTAATAAGGTAACTAATTATTAAATTTTGCTCAACAAATTCAGATTTTGCACATACATTTCAAAGGAACATATTCTGTTCTAATATTTAGATACGTCTATCAATCTTTTCCTTGAGAATTAAATCTGTCCCTCATTGACGCGGTGAAAACCTCTCGGTCGACATCATGTAGATATATCGCTGGTATTGTGAGAACGGTATGGATGGGTTGCCATATACGGTTGGCATTTATACGGTGTTGGTTTTTTAGACATCGCCGCTTTCAGGCTGTATCAACAAATTGCGTAACATTTTTGCAGCCGCGATCCTCGCGCGAACATGACCGCATCGCAACGTATATACCATCTGCGCTACGGATCGTTAAGGGCGAAAAGCCAACGTTCGGTGTCCAGTTTTTCCGAGGAAATAACTTTTTCATGAGAAACGACGACGACCACTCGTTATCATATCGCGCTCTACAACTAACAAGTCTAAACAAAGTTATGTGTTGAAGAAATATAAAGGTTGACTTTTCCATTTTTCTTTAAACAAACCGCTGAAAAATGAGAGATAAGAGAATCATAAAAGTCACAATTAAATAAATTCACATCTGAGTAATTTCGACGTTAACGTTGTGCAGTTCTTAATATAATTTATAGCGCGCCTCAATTTCTCATTTTCACGAATATTAATATCGCGAATTCATTTCTATGAATAATATTCGTTCCGAAATTATTCCCGCTGTTAATTTAATCTTCCTATTAATTTTGCTATTGAATCGTTATTTCTGCTACATATTAAAGGAGAGAGAGTTTTAGATTCAAACCTTTGTGTTCCCATAAAATACGACAACGACAGTTAACAGCTCGCGTTAAATACAAGCCACACACTGGCGATAAGCGTAAATTGTTACAAGCGCGAGCGTATGTTCGGCCTTAAACGGATTCGCGTTTCGTGCACGTCGTATATGTATACGTATACATGTAGCGCGTACATACATATGTTTTGGAAATAGACGATAGCCAGATACATCGCGGTACATACCTGTACCTCGTTCCACGTTTTGACTGTGGAGAGCCGTAAAACGCGTCGACTGGTGAAACCTTTGACGCGACCTCTCTTCGCGAGAGCAAGCTGCATACATACAGCCATCGTTGCGAAAGAGAAGAGTGAAGAGAGTGTAGTATAAAATATATACCAAGGAGATTGTTCTAACGGCTGCTTTTCTGCCACGCGGCAACAAAACATGCTCGTCCTTTCTCAAAATAAACATCACAACACCGTTTAACGAAGTGGCGTGTAAATTATGTATCGCTGCTGCTACACACACACACACACACACACACACACACACACACACACACACACACACACACGCACGCACGCACGCACGCACGCACGCACACACACACACACACACACACACACACACACACACACACACACACTGTCGTACTTCGCATTTACAGGCCGACGTTATTTTAAGACTCGCCAGTCTCATTATCGATGATAAAACCAGAAAGATTACGAATAAGCATAATTTGTGATAATAGACGGGAGATAGAGGGACAATTGAGAATGAGAGGAATTGATAAAGTCACTAAACAAGAGATTAAATCGTTTAAAAAGATAAGATTTAAGCTCGAACGACTCTATATATACATCTTCAATAAATAGAAATAAAAAGTCTGGCAATATCCTATGTGAAATATAAAATCCAAAACTTTTTATTTATTCTCAATTTATCTGCATATCTGAACTTTTCGTCTTTTTGTTTTATAATTTATTAAAATTGTTTCATTTTTGATTAATGTTATGTCTTCTTTCATAAAACATATTATTCTATTTGTATAATAAACTTTTGATAGTATACGAAATTTCTGCAAAACAGTGCACTCTTTCAAAATAATCGATACAGGACACGGTTTTTATGTAGACGATAAATCGTATTTTAAACTCCGGTTGTTATATTTATACATGAAACCGAGTTGCGTTGGAGAATTGCAAGTACGTGTATCACGTGGCAATCAGCAGCGGTAATCTTGCGACAAACGCGACGCTAAATAAATAAAATACCATTTATCGACATTTAATCTCTTTGAGTTCAAATTGCAGAATTTAAATCGTAAGCATGAACAGTCTTATCGAGGAATTCGTGAGTAATCCGATTAAAATTAAGACCAGCGGAAGTTGGGGAGGAAGGAAGGGGAAAGGCATTAGTTTGTTCTCTCCCCGTAATTTAATCCTTGTCAGAAGGATCATCACGCAAACGTGTCGTAATCTTCGTTGCAAACTATGCGCATTTTTCGCGATTGTCGAAGAGTATACCGGTTTTAATTTTATATCCTATGGCGCAACATAACACCCGCAAATATTTTATTGCAATTGATTCTTATTTGAGAAAGCTGAAAGCTTTAACGATGTAGCTTTTCAAGGAACATTTGTACTTCAATATATTATGCGATTTAGAAAATGTATAAAAATTAATAACATAATTTAAAAATAAATAGTTGATTTCTAATTTATCTATGTATTTGAACTTTTTATCTTCTTTATAAAATACATTACACTTTGTTAATAATACTTATTTCAATATTATTTAAAAAGTAATAATTTACAAAATAATATTTATTTAAAAAGTAAATTTAAAAAGTATAATTTATAAATAAT
>NW_017259542.1:1850825-1858174 GCF_001594045.1 Atta colombica | reverse complement strand
AATAATATTTATAAAATATATTACAATTGAAAAACTGTATATATATATTTCAATATCTATATATAGTTTTATTCAATATCTATATATAGTTTTATGTTTAAAAAAATGTAAAATATATTTCGCTGTAAAAATTCTAAGCTCCGATTCGATAACTAAAGTATACCGCATTTTCCGTTTATCTTCATGACAGCCTTCCATCAAACACCGTTATCATTTCATCGTACCGTCCGTTATTTTAGATTTGCATGCTATTTGATTCGTACCGAAGTGTGCGAGTGAGGCTGTAGATTTCGCCTTCACGGTCCTTGGGTAAGGGCTACTGAGCATTCGTCTTGTAAGCACTCTCGTGAGGATGCTCGCTGTGACATGAATGCGTATCCAGTTTATAAGACATTGGCGACCGGTAACGGTGATTACTTGCTAAGAAATTTCGCTGGAAAAATCGCGCGACTGGTTCTTGGCATTCTTTGAAGAGCTCTTTGAAACGCCGCGCGTTTCCATATAGAATACACAGATAGAATGCACAGAGAAAAAGATACCACTTTATCAATGATTAAATATCTCTTTCGGGAAGAAACGTACTTCAAATGTATCTAATCATCTAACTTTGTTGTTGAAAATCTTAACTGTATTTATTATTAATAATTTTTTATTCCAATATAATTATATTAATACATAAATAAAATATATTTGTGATAGCTTTATATATATTAATATTTTGAAATGTGTTACTGAATGAAACAATCGTGAGCATTTTTTATTATAATTATATAAAATATTATATAATAATATATACATAAATATGTAAAATTGAATTTTGAATATTTTCAAATGTATTTAATATATAATTATTTGTATATGTATTATAATAAGATAAAATATATATTTCTATGTATTAATTTATAAACAACATAATATCTTATTATACTTGTTCAATGATGCATCAACAAAGAAGTACTTCACGATAATCGACCTTAATTGAAAATCGGATTGTATGCCGCTAGCTCTATCCCTGAGGGTACCACTTACGATATGCTGCATCGTGAATTAGTTTCCACCGAACCGTTAATCGAACGCGAACTGATCCAATTTAACCTGAGTCGACTTGGTGAACTGTCGTCGTCTCCGATCCCGAACTCTCGAGCTTGCCTCATCTCTCGAGTTCTGCAGGAATAGGCAATGACGAGAATACGTGCGAAGATGGTGAAAGAGAGGATGCGAGAGCTGTGGGAGCTCACGATTCTCTGTACGTGCCTTGTAACCAAGATACTCGCCACGTTTAACTCCTCTCGCATACCGGCGAGCTAGACTCTCATCGATGATGATACATGAAGCCAAAATAATGAAAGAAGTGGGTGGTTAGAAAGTGCGTTAGCGACGGACGATTTATTTTCATTTGCCGCTGTTCAAAGTGTAGCAAATTCACAACATCTGCTGCCAAATGCATGACGGAGAAATCGAAAAAAATTTCACGAAATAAATTTATAATAATTAGAAAAAACAATCGCTCATGTTTAATTAAAATAATAAAGGAAAATAAAAGGCCTATAAACGAAAATTAAGGATGTATATTTTATATATATAATTTAGTAATACAGTTTAGAAAAGGAAGCCATTTTAGCTTACTTAGCCGTCATCAGTCATCATCATATGTATTATAGTTCATATTCAATATCTTGAAAAAAATATATAAGTCAAATTAATTTAAAATCATACAGAACATGTCGCAATTATACAAATTATAAAATAATTTATTTTCTGACGAACGTACGACACTTCTCAATTTATCGACCGCAAATAAATATATCTATATACAGATTCGATATCATAATGTAATCATAAAATTTTAATTGACATAATTAATTGTATATCGCATTCATTATTTTTTTTTAAATATTCGACAGTATATATTATAAAACTTTATGAAATATTAAGCGCATGTGTTCTAAAGTAAATTACACATGAAAATTTAACAAAGTATTGTATATCTAATAAAGAAAATGTTTCACGTCTCGAGATATATATTGATCGAAAGATAATCACTTAATTACGAGCTTTTGAATCTTTGTTTGAATATCGACGATTACTGCATTATAAGAATGAAATGTAGGTGAGTACACATGCACTTCGATCCCAGAAGTGCTGGAGGAACTCTTATAGAGTTCCTCCTCGCTAAGCAGAAAATTTGACGACATTAATAAAAAGAGAAAAAGCAGCAGTTTCGGTTACAATTTATAATACGGATAATTTATATGACCGGCAACCATTATACTACACAAGGTCTCCTATATGTCCTGGACTGACTGAATATCTCAGAAAGTATTTTGAGAAAAAATATTTCAGACAAATGTTGCACTATATATAAAGTGATGTATTTAGTGATGTTAGCAGTTTGATCTTGGGTGACGTCGCCAAGGTTAAATCAAGGTCATCAATTTTTTTTAACATTCTACTTTTGATTCCAGAATCTAATAGCTGATGTCAAAAGCTTTTCAAAACACTACAATAAAATTATTTTTCATGAAATACTTTTCGAGTTATGAGGCTTAAAAGTCACAGTACTGTCGGCATTAGCATTATGCAAGGTGTCCGATCGATGGTTAAAACCTCTTGAATGTTTAGGATTATATTCTGGATAATATTTGTCAAGATCAAGACCATTGAAGGTTATGTCTCTTAATTTCATTTTTGCACTAAAAATTCATTTTTACATATATTTTTAGGTATATTTTTAACTGTATATTTATAATTAACTGTATATTTTACTGTATATTTCTAATTCGTGAAATTACTGCGGAAGTTTACTGTAGAGTTAGCTGTATGTTACTGTAGAGTTAGTTCGATTTCAAAATCGAAAAATCATTTCGGCGCGCGTTTCAAAGGATTACATACGTAGTATATAAATTCACACAGAATACAGAATCATACAAGCATTTAAAATCCAGCTAGACCGTTTAAGATATTGATTTCTCTAGTTTGTGTTATCACACACACACACACACACACACACACACACACATGCGCGCGCGCGCATGTGCACATATACGATCCTGTAACATATTATATTATTATTCATTCTACTATAGATATTGGCTCGTTGAAAAACGAGACAAAAGATAGAATATTAAGTTTTTTGTTAATTAAGTTTTTGTTAATTAAAATAATGAAATATAATACATGGTATAATAACTTGGTATAATAACTTCTGCATAACTTCTACTGTTAACGAATGAAAGTAGTGACTTAAAATCTTAAAGATAAAAAATTAGATAATAATCTTCATTTGGATGTGTATGATTGATATACACAAATTTATAATTAAAAAAGAGTACAAAATGCAAAATCGAAGATGATACTTTCTCTAAATAGTTGCATTTTCCGCTGCGGACGTTGTTAATGATTCCCAACGCAGGATGTAACATAATGGATGGCAAGAGATTGCGAGGTGAAGTTCGCGCACGGCGTGACCACCATTAGCACGGTATCTACGAAATTAATCTGGTACGCGGTCCAGAATAACGTCCATGTTTACCAACATTTGCATGTAGAAACGTCGGATGATAAGCCGGGGCCGGCTTCTATAAAGCGCACCTATTACGCCGTGTGTATTAAGTGTCACGTTTCGTCTACGAGTTAGAGAATATTATGGAGGCAAGATGCTACCGTCCGCAAAGTCGGTAAACGCGGATAGCATGGCATAATATGTCGTATATGTGTAATATTCTGACTGATGTAGTCATGCTTTAGCTACAGCGGCGCGATAACGATAAATACAGGTATTTGATGTGTTTACTAACATATATGTGCGCAAAATTTTATCGTTTTACAAATTTTGTTCAAATAAATAGTGTCGACAAAGAATTTCTTAAGAAATTTCTTTTACTCATTATAGCGTAATTATTCTGGATGCTATCCAGATGATATTTCAGTGAAGGCACGAGACCGAGTGGCCCATTCTCCAAATACTATTTCCTATTACTCTATTCATAGTTCGGTCACAATCTAACATTAGCGTTGTATCGTCCGAAATATCTTATCTGGCTTACAGACTTACGTTAATTATTACGTAACACAGACTTTTTATGTATCTACGAATTCCTTATTAAACTTTTAATTCGGAGAAGATATATGAATAATTAATAATTTTTATTATATTGAAAAAATAAGATGATTATGGAATAGATAGGAAATTATGAAATTATACGACGCTATCTTGTACAGGTTGCGGTGTATTTTGGAGGCAATTGTCAAAATTACTTTTTCACTGCTTATACATAGTTATAACTAATTTTATGTGCTTCAGTAGCTTGAAGATGTCTTTCAAATAATGTAACTAAACTTGATAATAAAATGTGTCATATATCCGAATATACCTATTAGTTGATGGTATTTCATATCCCCCTTCCAATTCCATAATCACATTTTTTTCTTTTCCTTCTTTTTTTTTGTAAATTTCATTTTGTATATCTGACACTTTTTACCTGTAGTATAATTAGTATCACTTTATAGTTAATAAACTTGAGCCGAAAGTAATCACATTTATGTATTTATGTCACATGAATATTTACTGAGTTATTTCAATAAAATGATAACCCTCTTCCTCTGAGACTGATCACAAAAAATGTTTTAACTAAAGGTGGAATTGTATATATGAAAAATTGTTTCTCTAAGATTTGCCATTTTTCTTGTGAACGCGAAGGAAGAAATTCCATTATCCTTAATTCTGTTATCACTTTCACGCGCACGTTAGAAAGAACGAGGGTGCCATTGGATCGAAGAAGAAAGGATTTTCTCGCACGTACACGGTAGACCGATTGCGATGGTCTTTCTTAATCCTCTTAAAACTCCCTAATCTGCGCTCACGACAATCCTGATTTATAAATCTACAGTCATGCATGTTTACCTTGAAAGAGGGATCGTATGAGACCAAGTGGTATCTTTAACTACAATATTTACAAAGATTTTTCATTAAAAAGTCTTCTCTTTTTTATAATTAATAAGTAATGAGCATTTAATATTATTTATGTACAAATTGTTAATGCAATATTATGTGTGCGTGCGTGCGTGCGTGCGTGCGTGCGTGCGTGCGTGCGTGCGTGCGTGTGTGTGTGTGTGTGTGTGTGTGTGTGTGTGTGTGTGTGTGTGTGTGTGTTTTAACACAATATTGTTAATACAAACTAATAATATGTTTTTTGAAATATCATTTGCAATAGAATAGATATTTAATTTTTTAATATTTTAATAAAAATAATTCTTAAAAATAATTAATTTTATTTCTCTATACTTTTACTTAAAAATTTGTTGTTACTATTATCAATATTTTAACAGTTAATCCTAGAGTTTATCGTGTTATCGTAATAATAATTTTTATTATTAAATTACTAAAATATATACACGTAACAATCTGCAATGCGGACTTAAAATAAAAATAAATAATTAATAATATCAAGTACGCAATAAAGTATAAATTTTCTGGACGGAGAAGAGAGAGATGAGAGAACCTGTTTTCGATTGGCGATTCGATATTATAAAAATGATATGCAATATTGCACATATTATTACATGTTGTATCAGTCTCACTGGATCAAATTTTACACACTTACTCTATTGTTTTTTTACTTTCTGTGCAATCTGATTTGTATTTTGCTGCAGTTCGCACATGCGCTCTGCTGATAGACATTTTTGTTTATAATAAGATTACTTACGATTTATACAAGAGAGACGATTTACCTTTTCTTTCGTTACTTTTTCACCTTTGACATTATTTCAATTTTATCAAAATGTATGTAATTTCTATTTTTTAAAAGACAATTTACCACACATATTTTGAATCAGTAGTTGATACAAAGATAAAAAATCGAAGATATCTAAGATATCTTCAAGATATCATTTTACTCGTTTTCAAGATTGATATAAAGATGTTTCAGAAATAGTTGGCCAAACTCTAAGAGCATATTCTACTCATTATAAGGATAAAAAAGTCATATAAACATGGGTTAGGAAATTTCTTTTCCAAGTTATAAACATTTCTTTATTTTATACTTATACTTATATTTTATTTTATATTTATATCCAGGGCTAGATATGTATTTGAAATACTTTAATTAAAACACACTATTTGCAATTCAAGTGTATTTTGTATTTTTTATTTTAGTGGATCACATAAAAGTATTACGTATTTTGTATTTAAAAAATCGAAAGATTGAAAGCTTTTTGTATCTTGTAATTCAAATAATAAGATTTTATCAATGTTAGTATTTGAAATACAAAATTTGTTTTCATAATTTTTTGTTATTAATACTGAAGTATAAAATATAAAATACTTTTATATGTTCCCATAAAATACAAAATATAAAATATTTTCATGTATTCAAACACAAAATATAAAATATAATTTTTGTACAATACTGTTTTTCAAATAAAAGTATTTCAAATACATGTCCAGCTCTGCTTATATCTATATTTTACTATGTAGAGGATATTAAATGAATGCTCTTGCATTCTTATCACATACAACGAATATAAGTTTTCTTACCAACGGATTATTCAAGAATAATTTTTGCTCAGTAATATTTGTGACAGTATACTTTTCCAAATTTTGAAGTGTCAATGTTTTTCACAGATGAAACAAATTTTTCATAGGATGCGATAACAAATTATCATAATAATCATCTATGGTCATATGAAAATCGCATGGTATTATTGAATCTCAACATCAGCATAACTATAATTTCGTGCAATGTATGGGCTGGTATTATTGAAACGCAATTTCCTCTAATATAATATTAGAAGACATTCCACTATAGATACGCAATCAAATGTGGTTCAAGTATGATGGAGCTCCAGCACATTTCAGCCGCACTGCTCGAGAGTTCCTGAATAATAATTATAATACATCAATAAATGGATTGGTAGAGGAAGACCCACTGCCAAGTATAAAATAAAATATAGATATAAGTATAAATTAAAAAATGTTTATAACTTGAAAGCGTTTCCGAACATGTTGATATGACTTTTTTCATCCTTACAATGAATGGAATATGCTCTTAAAGTTTGGCCAATTATTTCTGAAACACGCTGTATAATTATAAAATATACGCGCCATAATCTGAGAAGTCGCTCTTCTTAGAACTTGATCGCATTTAAAATAAATTATGCTCTGACTGTATATTTATATCATCTATCAAGTGAGTCAATAGATGATATGGAAAGATATTAATATTAATTACTCGTGTAATTTCGATTAGATAACTCCCAGTATTGTTCCTATACAGTTAATTGAAATGTTATAAGCTTAAATAGTAGTTATTAAATCATCGTTCAGTTGCCACTAATTAAAATATCATGTT
>NW_017259542.1:1850047-1850725 GCF_001594045.1 Atta colombica | reverse complement strand
TATATATATAAATTATATTATGTAATATATAATATGGATACATATTGTATATATCTATCATACACAAATAAGTTGAGATATTATTGAATATGTACGCAATTTTATCACAGTAATCATTTAGATTCAGTTATGCGAAAACATCAAATAGACGCATTATATTCAAATCGAGTCATTTGCGAAAAAATATTTGATGATAGGAGCGCAGCCCAGAATACGTAAATCTGATTCTTTATATGCGCGGCAAATTAAATTCTTCCAGCAAATTGCGATTACAGTTAATCTAAAGGAAATAAAAAACGGCAGGACATAATTCGGCATCCATTCATCGACAATTTGGTGCCCTTTCATGCGAGCGTGCGTTTGCCCTCGAAACCACAAATGTGCGCTTTCAATCCACAGTCAGACTGCCATCGATGTTTCAAAGACGAACTACATTCAACATCTGTCCATGTTTTGCTACGTGAATAGTCACGCATAATGCTCAAGTGCGATGCGTATATATATCGATCCTGCATAATGCGTGCGTATCATGAGATGTACGTCCGGATTTCTCCTCTTCTTTATAGAATGCGCATGAAGTAACATCCATGTGATTTCATTATACGTTAATTTTCACAGATTTTTGCTATTTGTTAATAATGTAATTCTCTCTCTCTCTCTCTCTCTCTCTCTCTCTCT
>NW_017259542.1:1829423-1849986 GCF_001594045.1 Atta colombica | reverse complement strand
ATTATAAAAAAAGTTAATTTAAAAAAAAATAATAAAAATTATAGAAAAATAAAAAAATCTAATTTACATAAATACTGTTTTATCAGTTTATATCTATTAAAAATAGATATGAATTGGTAAAACAGTATTTATGTAAATTAGATTGAATCCCAAATAAATTCAAGCTGGTTTTTGGATTGATCCGGAATACAGATTTAATATGTTTAATCAAGCTAGGTTTAATGAATTTAACTCCATATTCATGTGAAGATTAAAACGAGAAGATCCCATCATGCTAAATTTGATATGAATTTGATATCATCTTTTTATAGATAATCATATATGTGATAGGGCAACTGTAATTTTAAATAAATACGATTAAATTGCACCCTCACTGATAAACTGGAAAATATATACTCATGAATGTTCTATTTTTTGTGCATCTAATCTACACGATACGTTTATACCTCTCGATATATTTATCCCTCAGGGTCGAGGCAGAAAACATTTCATACGTTGAAAAGGATGTAAGGGCCAAGTTTGGGTTACCCTAATCCTAATCCTGAAACTACACGTGCAATACATAATGCCAGTGGCATCTCACGTGATTGCATTGATATCAAAATACAGGGTAACCATCGATATATAGATACGAACGAGTTCAATAGCGCTGCACTTAAAATGGATCTTCGACATGTGGCATGCCGCATGGTGCTCGGATGTACAATAAGACAAGTTGCCACACGCTTTTATGCAAAGAACTTTATAAGATATTTGCATAAAATTTTAAAAGAGCGATTGTCATATACATTTATTTTCTTCAATAGAAAGAAAATAAATTGCGCAATTTTCAATGAAGGAATAGGGAAAATTGCGAGTACATGGTAAACGCGAACGATACTATTGCAGTATATTGAAGTAGAGATAACCTTTTATTTTTCGCATTTAATAAATATACATTTAATATCATAGGCATATCAAAATAAAATGCACCCACCGTTTAAAATAAAGACTACACGTTTTCGATGATTTTGATATAGGAAAGTGGAGAACTACGAAAAGAGAAAAATAAATAAATTATATATTAAGTACGACAATTATATATATTAAGTTAATTATATATTAATATATAACTATATTAATATTGAATTAAAAAAAATAAATCTTGAAGTAACTTTCAATTGTTTTCAACAATAAAAATGAATAAAAATTCAATTAAAATGATTTATATTTTTGTATATTATACTTCGTATTTTCTAAGCCAACGGCTTTTAAATGATTACTTTTGAATCGACAGCGGCAGTCATTTGCGGAATCCGCTGAATCCGGATTTGTTAATTATAAGGGGGAGGAAGAGAGGGGAGACCGGTGCGACGAACTGTGTGTGTGAACGAACGCACATGACAATCGCTGATCATAATCGCTTGGTCGATGTTATTGTGCTCTGAAAAAGTAAAGAGTTATGCTTCAATGAACTTTGAGACAAGAGCTTCGGGAGAGTTCCCCAGGGAAACTCGAATGAAAAGGGCGGGGTCGACAGACTCGCGATACGAAATTTCGGGCACGTAGGAATATCTTGGAGTACTTGCCATAACGGATATTCGTGAGATGGCGGAATACGATATTCCATAGTCGTCGATCGAGATTTATGGTTACGATATGCGATCAAGATTGCGTATCCGGTGCCAAAAATGATTTTGATTTGCCACAGCTGTATTTCATTCTGTATTTTTCGCATTCGAAGAGAACACTTTTTGTGATATATTATACGTCCTCTGATGTAAATTTGCTCTCTCTCTCTCTCTCTCTCTCTCTCTCTCTCTTTCTCTCTCTCCCTCTCTCTCTCTCTCTCCCCCTCCCTCTCTCTCTCTGCCAAATATGTGTACGTGGAAAGATACAGTTTAAATACTTGTACTACATTGTATGTAATGGAAAATATTATAGATCATGTAGTTATAAAGTTAGTTTTTAATTTGTATTGATTATTATTAATGTTATTTTTTTGATATTAATATTAAATTTAATTTGTTTCCTTTTTATCTTGTTATTTTAATTGTCATATATCTATCAAGTTCCCTACTAACAACCTGATGTTAACATTTCCACCTGTGCAAAATTTCTCAATTCGCGACACGTGTGCGTACATGTATATACATAATTCACTGACTACTCGCTCCAAAGTGGAACGTCGCGTTGCGAATGTGGGTCAGCACGTGCAGTAATTATGCGTCCGCCTAGATATTGTACGCACCCCTTTCGATCGAGGAGACGATGAGAGCGGGAGAAAAGAAGGCTGGGAGAGGGAGAGTGGAACAGAGGGGGCGAGTGAAAACCATCACGAATGCATTTGGGATGTTTCGCATAAGCGCGTAGCGGTTAAAGACACTTCATTTATGGCGAATTAAAACCTCAATCTCAGGGGAAAAGGACAGAGACACATCTCAGCAGCATTCAGTCGTCCTTCATCGTTCAATACGAACAATGTGCTGCTCCTATGTGGCACCTTGTGCTCACTCGGACTCCATTTAAACTCGCTGCGAAGTTCGATTCTCTCACATCGAGAACCGATTCGTCCCCCCTAATTTCCTCGCCTCAACTCGCTCCACTGACTCGACTGTTCACCGGAAAATGATTCCTTCATTCCCAATCAACTCTATTTCCGGAATGCAATCTTCTCTTTCAATTCCATTTATTTGCTATCATCATTCATTCACTATGAACTTGATAAGTCAATTAGTTTAATTAGTACATATTTTTAAAGCATTTTTATAACTCTTTTTTAAAATTTAAACTTCCTATTTTTCTGAATCTAAATTTTAGTACATTATTAATGAATATATATACATGCATTTTTAGCGTCATGCTGTGAAAACGATAAGAATATGTATTTGTTGAAATATTCTAAGGAAAATAATATATATTAGAGAAAAATATATATTGATTTATTAATTCATAATTAATGATGTTAAGGTCAATTTTTTCATCAAATTTCTCCAATGATTTGCTGTTTCCACCAAAGCAACTCTCTTCGGTTCGATCGCACGAGCGCGAGCGGTCAGACGAGCTTCTACTATACATATAAACGAATGTGGCCGCGAACCGCGAAGGGTGGTCGAAGGGTAGTTGGATGGGCCGAAAGAGGGATCGGTGCGGCGCAGCGCGGCGGGACAAGAGACAGGCGAGGCTGGTTTGATCACGCGACGACTACGACGACGACGACGACGAAGGCGAAGGTTATTGACATCTTGTAGTCTGCATGCGCTTGAGTAGTCTGGTATTACGCGTCAGTCTCGCCTTTGTTTCTCTCTTTTTTTTTCGCGTAAATTGCTCTATGTGATCTTTCTGTGTCGAACGTGTTTACCTCGTGATCCAAATTACGAAAATTACTAAGAGTAGTGTTTTATAATGCTTTCTAATTGTAACTACCAACATAATGAAATTCCATGATTTTTAGGCCTTTATCTCTTTTTCGCATTTAGAACGATCCGCTCGATCGATAGATATTATCGATCGAGCATACTTTAACATGAAAGATAGACTATGTTATATTAAAAGTGAATATATTGCGCACACAAAATCTTTAATCATCGTAATTGATATGAATGGATCAACTGTGAACCCAGTAGGAATTAAATATAAACAAAATTAATTTAGCCAATTACAGAAATTGTAATTAAAATCTCTTAAAGATTGATTTAAAATCTTTCCATAAAAAATTATAGAAACGATTTCTTTATTCCATACTACATGGTAGAAAAATATATAACATATTTTTCTAATGTAAAGTATAAATATTCCCTATTTCTCAAATTCCGCTAAAATTTTACCTCCTAGAAATCCACAGACGAATCAAATCACCACGCTTGCCATTACCCAGTTTGCGGTAAACGCCATTTAGTTCCACTTTGCATAACAGCTTCGTAACGCCGCGCCGTCGACAAAATCCCAGTGCGAGCGGTCGGCGTACATTGACTTCGTTCCGCGCTTACCTGGCAGCAGGTGCATTTAGTCCGTTGCTTGTGGGAAACACCTGATAACTCGTGCTCACGTAGATACGTGCATCTGAGTATGCGGTTGCTGCCCGTTTCTGATAGTCACCTGCCTTGCTTATAACATTTTCGTCGCGTTCGTTCGTTTTCAATTTTTAATACATTTTTATACATTATCATTTTTCTTATCATTTTTCCTTTTTAATAAATGCAATGCGATGCACGAAATGCATTTATCAAAAATATATCGAAGCACTGAAGTCTTTAAAAAAAAGCTAAAATTGTCATAAGCTTTCCTATAGAAATTTTTGAATTGTTTACATCAATTAAAAATAATAGATTTTTAAACGGAAGTTACAAAACGTTATGACAAGAAATTTGAAGAGACATGCAATCTTCAAATGCCTAGTGCTGCGAGCTTTTTAAAGAGGATATAGAAAATCAAAGAGACACATAAATGTGTAAAATGCTCTCTCTCTCTCTCTCTCTCTCTCTCTCTCTCTCTCTCTCTCTCTCTCTCTGAGGTAAATAGTACATACTCGTGAGATTTCATTTTCCTGTCACATTTTAAGCTTAAAATCAGTTCATTCTCATATCAATAACTATTCAATCTGTTGTTAGAATAATAATGAAATCAAAATAATTACATACAAATAGATAAATGTCCATTTGTATAAAATAAAATAATAAAGTCACACAAATTTATTATAAACTTATATGCGAAATATGCATGATAAATGTTTTCATTCATTACTATTTTATTTCAGTTTCATTAATATCATTAATATTTTATAATTTTCAATTATAATTTAATATCGGTATTTTTTTGCGATTAAATGAATGTTTTCATAAAACAGTTAAATTTATAGCTCGTTGTGATTATGAATGTTCAGATTTCACATCAAAAGTCTCATTTCAGTTCTAACATTAACATTATCTTCTATACTATCATATGCCGCACCAGAAGAACGCTAAATTAAGATTACTCATTTTCATCGATTGCTTTATTCTATACCGCGATTACAATCATATCCATAGCCGCTGGATGCGTCCATTGTTACCTCAAGAAAGCAACAGCTCATTTATCATAGCGTTCGTTTAATTACATTGCGGATAGCGATCTTATCTTTTCCTAGAAAAAATTCGTTATATCCTTCTAAACAAAAGCCCATTCAGAAAAAAATCTCTTCCAATGAAAATATCCTGTCACCATTCTCATAGCGCTTAATTGCCCGTTGAGAAATTGCTCTAATGAATAAAATCGGATAAGGATAGTGTTATAATAAACGTAACAAACTACGATTGCTACTATGCTTCGATGATATGGAAACTGAAAGTATTAAAAGAGAACGAGAGAGAGAGAGAAAGAGAGAGAGAGAGAGAGAGAGAGAGAGAGAGAGAGAGAGAATGGAAGAAAAAGAAACGTTCGAGTGTGGTTGTGTAGAATGCAGACGCAAGTTTCTCATTCACCATTTCATACATGGATGTATGTTTACTCGCTTAGAAAAGACACGTATACTGCGATAATCACGGAAGAATCAATGACAATTACGTAATTGCTTAGCGATTAAAGTTGATGTTACGCGCTTCCGTTTGGATGAGTGTAAGATGATAGCACTACATATATGTTTGATACGACGGTATGTAATTGATTGTGATAATGTCATATGGCTATAGGCCATGGTCATTTGGATTTGCGATAGATTAATTTTAGAAAATTTGTTTTTCTAAATATATGATAAAAAGTCTCAAATTAGTAATATTTTAATAAGTATCACAATTATTTATAAAGTATTTTTGTAAATAATAATATTAATAGGATTTTCAATAACTTATAGCAAATTAATTAAAATGTTTTTTAGACGAGTTAAACCACATTTTGCAATAAAAATACTAATATGAATCAATTGGATGGATATGCGTATATAAATTTTAATAAGATATACTTGTAAAAAACGAAACAATATAAAAGGTTTGATTCTTCGTTTTGGATTTTTCTCAATACTTTCAGGTTTCAAAAGTATCCTCAGAACGAAAAGTTGAAACGTTTACACTGTTTCTTTTTCTTTTTCTTCAAGTATCTTTTTTTACAAGCATATCTTTAGACAACAAGATTCATGTACATACACACGTCCAATGTCGATTTATATTGACATTTTTATTGCGTGTTATTGTATTATACCAAATGTTTAAAATGTATGTTTTTGCAAAATCAAAATTATATATATAATATAAATTTTAGGAAAGAACTTAAAATATATAAATTACATATTCCTTATTTCTTATGGAATTTTCTACAATAAATCATATAGATATTTAAATTTAGCTTTAAGTCTTGCCATAAGAAATTGACCACCACAATCGAGTATTCTTCTCAATTATAGTTGAATATGACAAAAATAATCAACTATGATTGATTAATTTCTTACGACTTACAGTCTGCTGTAGAACAGGCTTTAAAGATTTCATAAAGACGCCTTTCTGAAATAAGTTTTTCAACTATAAACGGAAATGATGAAATAAATATAATAATTAAGTCAATAATAATTATAACAGGGAATAATAATTAAGTAATAATATCACCCATAGAATTCTTCACAATTGAAATATCCATACAAATTATACAGAGAATCATGCTCGACTACCGGAAATAAATGCAATAAAGCCTCGTTCTAATTAACGTGCTACAGAGCGAAGCCGCCAAATGATATCTACCGTTGCAGAACTCGCCATTCCGCAATGCGGGCGTCGCGTCGGTTATAGTTTCGGAGTTAAGTCGCGATAAGTCGGTTAACGTAGTCACGTTAAACGGTTCGTTCGCAAACTTTTCTCTCTTCGAAACGGAGCCACAGCGGAGACAAAGGCGCGGCCTTTTAACAGCACCGTAAAGTTATTTGAGGAGATACGGCGAGACATGCTCTTTGAAACGTCAGTCAGCACCGCGTTCAAGGACTCGAGATGTGGCCCCGTCCATCCAGATTTCGTATTGTTCACATCGTGTCTCAATGGCCTCGACACTTCAACTCATCGACCGAGCGACCGACCGACCGACCGACCGACCAACCGACACTTTTAAACCATGTCCGAATCGAGCAACCAAGCACTCGAGAACATAACGAATGGCGCGCGGAAGTGCATCCCGAGGGGAACAAAACGTTTCCTTAGTGAGGTGTGCGTTCGTTAGGTAATAGTGTTGGCAATCATACGACTTACAACTGGCTAATTTCATTTCCTTTCGAAGAATTAAAAGCAAGAAAAAGAAAAAGAAAAAGAAAGATCAAGATGAATGTCATTTTTTTGATTTCTTTCTTCATTCTCTGATGTATTAAAACTGATGGTTAATCAACGTGACAATTATAAAACAATTAAATTAATTAACATAATAATTATAATAATTATAAAAAAATTATAATTACGAAATTTATTTTAATGAAACGCCCATATTTCTATTGGATTTTAATTAAATTATTTAATTAATTCACGTCGAAGGAACGATTTTGCTGATCTAAAAGATCTAAAATTGATCTAAAAATGCTAGATACAGACCTGAAAATAATTTTAAAACTAATTCATAACATTCAAATAATTATGTTAAAAACTAAAAAACGATGAGAGCAATACTGCAAAAAATTTTAATATTCTAACAACTAGGTAGTTTGAGTTTCCAACAAAATTATTTTTGAATTTGTATTTTCCAGATATAAAAATTTTACCACAATTCTTGCCATGTATTATTCATACATAACTAAGTATATTTATAATTGCATTACAAAGAGAAAAAAAAGCGTCGATTGCTTTTGCAATTGAATGCTGTTTTCTTTTTGGATTAAAGAAGTAAAATGCGTAAAATCGTTTAGCATCAATCTTCTTATTTCTTTTTGCGATTAAAGACAAGAAAGATTTATGATGTTAATCGGATTGTCGATGAGACTGATTCGCTAATCATGATCGCACGATGCATCGAGACCGAAGTATCGTTAGATGCATTTTAGCACCAAAGCGAGAAGCCGGCCAATTATTATTATGCAAAGAGCGAGCCGCAAAATCACGATTCGCGGCAGATACCGTGAACGACACTGCAAATAAATCGTACGGTGTTGGCTACACAGTCGCGAGCGAATCCGTAAAAATACAATAAATCGATCAGCGAACGATGCAGTTGAACGATGGGCAGGGAAACTTCCGTCGGCAATGAGAGGATAAATGAGAGTCTAAATCACAACAATGTCAAATAAATGGCGTAATATTCTGATATCTTTCGGTATAGGTAATGGTGACCGAGGAGAAATCTCGAATTCTTTAATCTCTTTCCCGATGAATCATCGATCCTTTAACAGCGAATCATAAATCTTCCTGCTTATACGTAGAATTCACATTCAATGTTTTTTTTAAACGTAATTCGAGACAGAGAAATGATTACAAATTAATTAAATCATTTCGTAACGCATATCTCTAGAACTGCTTCTTTATTGCCTTTTAATCAAAAGTATCCAATGCATAAATAGCAATGCGTAGTAATAAAATTGAAGCGCAGGCGCCATTAAAAAACCATTAAAAAAGCAGTCGACATAACAATAAGCGATAGAATAACAATGAATATCGGTATTGTATTGTAGCGTATAGACCATAATATTTCATACGTTATCGAGCATTTAGAGATATCACAATTTATCAATTCTTTTTTTTAAATAATTTTTCAAAGCAGTTTGCGAACCTAGTATAATAACGGCAGTTGCACAAGGTGACATGTAATCTGACTTCTCTTCGAAACGTCGCACAGCGTCGTGTAGTTTATTTCCACGTCGCGGAGGAATTATTGCGCGAAGATAGTGAGCGAACGATCAAGGAGAGTTGCCGTGATTATCTCGTATGAACGATCGCATGTGTTCACATTAGTCATAACACTTGATGTAATCGGCATTTTTTATGGTGATGAGGTGTCCTCGAGGTGTTGCCGTTTCCGAAGGACGGAGCTAGTGCACTCATTGCAGCTAGAGCCTAGAAGAGGAATTTCCTGGAATTCTTACTTGTTCCATATCTGTTGCATAAGCAATAATTGTATCATGCGACACGTCTTAACAATCGTGCGTCACTAATGACTACTTAAGTGACCACTCGCGAGACGCCGCAGATCGACTGCTAAAACGTATCTTATTTCAATCCGCTTAGAAGTTTTATGGGAACTTAATTTTCTACGAATCAAAAATCCATAAATTTAATTAAAGATTTTCTCGTAATTTTTAATCATTAAATCTTTTAATAGAAAGAAAAAAAATTTCATATTTGAATATCCTAAAATTAACCTGCTATTAATATATTATACGTATTAATATATAATATTATACGTTAATATATATACGTATGTTATCACTTATATTCACATTTAAGAATTTAATTTTATCAAGTGCTTAATTTAATTTAATTGTTAAATGCTTATATTCTGCAAATAATATCTCAATTGCAAATAATTCATGTAATTTTCATATACGATGCGATGATGTTTGAATAGAATGCGTCAAAATAACAGAATTAATTGTGTAAAATGCTTTAAGTATCGCACTAAATGTTTTAAACGGTAAATTGAAAGGGCAAAACTTCTATTACCACTTAAGTATAATAATTGACCATCTATGAAGCGATCTATAATAAATTCAGTTTGTTTTGATATCCTTAATATCGACTTCTTTATACTATTCGCTGCATAAGTGACGTGTAAAGGTTCTTTACCATTCATTTAAATCATTTATAATCACTGCATCGTTCAATCATTTGATGTTTTCTCGCGGCAAGATAAATGATGAGAAACATTTTCCATCATTGGCATCATTTCTGTGAAACAGAAATAAAAGTATCAAGTATCTTTTCGCTAGTAAGTTAGAAAAATCAACTATTTCTTGCCTTGGCATTGTGTATTGAATATAAAAATATATAAAATAATAAATATGCGTATGTAAGAATATTCTCACGTAATTATAAAAATAATTTTTTTATAATAAAACAATTCTTTTTTATAAATATTTATTTACGAAAAAGAATTTAACACAAATGATTTACGCAACTGATCATTTGGAAGTAATTATATCATGACACACGAAATATCATATCATTCAATTATCTCATTAAAAATTTGTTTGTGGAACATCAATTTTTGGAATCGTATGTAAATTTCACATTTTATGAAAATTCTATCCGATATGATATCACGAATCAAACTTGAGCAGAGGTGAAGATGCACACACCATCCAGATAACATAATCAAGACATTTGAACTCAAAAGTATTCATCTTCTTAAATTCTTTATAAATAAATACAATCTGTTCGAAATGAGAAAAAAGAATTTAAAAATATATGCAAATGTATTTATATGCGTATTTATATATTATCTGTAATATAAATAATATTTAATTTGTATAATAAAAATCGAAGTATGATTTATTCTTATACAACATTAAGAAATTTAGAAAAACCAGCAAAAAAATATCTTCTGAAAAAGAGAATTGATGACATAAAAAAGTGGAATCTTTTAGGACATTCAGAAATACTTTTTGAAAATAAATCAAATGAAACAGGAATTTATTTCGTATAAAAAAAAATCGATATAAAAAAAAGAATTTTTTTTGGCTCTCTATGCTATCTAGGGTAATTTCTGAAACGGTGGATAACATACGGTTGATTTAAAATGTTGAGTATAAAATGAGAGCTGTGTTGTTTTTCACACAGAAATAAAAAAATGTAGAGACTCGGAAACGTTTCCGCTTACATTGTGTGCCTAGTTGCTATCTACGTTATCTGAAAGCTTGTATCGAAAAGTAATCAAACACAAAGACACGCCTTCAAGAACTTGTGAGATAAAGTGGCAATCGTATTAGATGTTATCCATTAAAGACAATTTTCCACGTTCAAGTAATTAATTCTATACTGTATAAATTTTGTTAAAAATAAATACAGAACTGTTATATGTAAAGCAAATGGTATGATATTTCGTACGCCACTCAGCACAAACTGATGTGTGCGTCTTTACCTCCGCCCAATTCCGACTCATGATGCCACACCTAACATAATTTCCATCAAGTACAGAATTTATTGACATAGTAAAAATTCATAGTAAAAATTCATTCTACAAGTATAATTTTAATAAAATAATTGAATGATAGGGGAGACCAGGAACTAATAGATTCATTTTTTAGTTTCGAATTATACAAACGAAATTAAGAGAAAAAAATCAAAAAAATGAATTCTACATACATTTGACTATCTAATAATATTTTAATAATAAGGCAAAACTGGTAATTAATATTAAAAAATGCAGTTTTCTAATGCATTCCATCTGATTTAACTAGTCCCGGGACCGGGACATAATTCGACTAAGATTATTAAAATAAAAATTAATGTATTTTAAGTTACATCTTTGGCTACATATTAATAAAACTTTTATAAAAATATATTTTAAACACAAACATTCGCTTCGCAGAGCAAAACAATGCTTCTTTTTGCAAAATTTGTTTATTTCATGCAAAAATACGTCGAATAAGCTTAGTTTTCGAGATTGGACATGAGGGAAACTAAACTTATAACATTTATCACTGAGGAAAATCTCTTTAAAGGAATAAAATTTTGACTAAGTACTATAAGAGTCGTCACTAAACGAGTCATACAATTCCATTGCTGTGGTTACTATCCTCATCCATTTATTTTTTAAAAACATTAACAATATAAGATAACAAAAACACATAAACAAAAAAAAATCTATTGGATTTTATTAAATAGAAATCAAATATCTCGATTATAAAATATACGATTATAAAACAAAAATTTTAAGAATAAAAATATTTACTTAGATGTAGGATTTTTTGAAATTGTGGCATAACTTCTATCATAGATGTGTTCGCA
The DNA here is from genome assembly GCF_001594045.1 of Atta colombica. NCBI lineage: Eukaryota > Metazoa > Arthropoda > Insecta > Hymenoptera > Formicidae > Atta > Atta colombica. Next base: position 1,838,128 of record NW_017259542.1, on the reverse strand, counting down.
ATAAGATGTTACAGCAGATTTAGCGGCAGTCGCTGCTGCGTGCTCAGACACGTTTACACGTGTCTCGCGTGTTTTGTTTTTAATGTACCCTCGCTTATTCTACTTACCCCTATAGTCAACTGACTCCGGTCTCCCCTATAGCATTTCGTGCGCCATTCCGTATAATTTCCAAAAAAAGTACCGTTCTCACATAAAATTCTTCATACGAGAATGAAAATATTTTCTCACGGAAAATTCAGCACAAGGAAGTCTCTGTAAAAGATCTAATACAATTAGAATATAACTCTGTATTGGAATTAAGTGATTTGTATAGAAATCATGTTTCACAGATTGTCGATACATTCGTTACGCAAAGCTCGACGCGACACTCATCAGTCTTTCAGTAAAACGCAATGTTATCATCGACGCGTACGTGAATCGTAAACAGAAACGTTTGAGTAACGGGGTCGTTACTCTCCCGGGATAATCATGCGATAACGTAACGTTCGTCGAGTGGCATTTCAATCGAAATGCAGATGATAGGTAGAAATTCCTCTTTCACACGAATATGCTTAGATAAAAAGCTGCGGGAAGTTCGTTAAAAGACAGTTTATGCGATTGTATAAACAATTTAAATTATAACTATAATTTTAACAAATATTTTTAAAAATCCTAAATACTCGAACTAATTCCAACCTATTGCACTTTAAATTTTTGGAGTAAAATTTCACTCCAAGAAAAGTGATAGTTGCGCCAGTCCGGCAGGAGTGAAATTTTCATTCTTAGAGTGAAGAATCATTCCAAGCGAGAATTAATTTTCAATCTCTGCGAAGGATGAATAATTTCAATCTCCAAAGAGACTGAAGTTTAACTCCCTCCCCCCTGTTTTTGCACAAAATGAATGAATATGATTGAAAAAAGCATCGCTAGCGCAACTGTGATCTCTATTCCACCGAGAGTTAGAGTTGAATCAGAATGCGAGAATTGACCAATCATAGTCGAACATTCCTCTCTCATTCGACTATAAGAGAGGAATACTCGACTGTGACTAGTCAATTCTCACACTCCGACCCAACTCTACTACCTTCTTTTGGAAACTTAGTCAATCACTTTCGAAAATGAAATTTTTTTTCCCAAAAATTTAAAGTGTGTTTACATAAAAATGCAATAAACTTTACAAATTAATTTTGTATCAAATTAATCAATTTATTACAGTTTTATATATAAAGATATTTTTTCTAATTCAAAATTGTTTTATATTGATATAGAATTTCGTTTATTTATTAATTATTAATATTTTAATTATACTATTGTCGTTGCAAACGTTAAACAAGCAATATCGAAACATGAAAATTTTAAGATTGATATTGTAATCGTGACAGAAAAGCAAAAATAAAATCAATGATCAATCGGAATTTGCAGACTGCTAACTGTACATCAGAATTCCCTTTGTTCTTTCTATCTTTTTTCTAGGAGAGAAGTCAAAGGTCGCAAAAGGGCTTTAGAAGGTATAGACGAGTAATGGTACTTAATAATAGGTTCGTAATGCGCGAGGGCAGGCAGGTGTATGAGTCGCGATGATTAATTAACCAATGATAGGTTTAACTTGCCTTCTCGTGGCTTTTCCATCGGCTCTCTCTCTCTCTCTCTCTCTCTCTCTCTCTCTCTCTCTCTCTCTCGCCCTTACGCGACTGATTGATGATTATACGGCTGGCGGATGCAGGCTGGGTTGCGTTTATACACGCGCAGAATCACGGAAATGTCGAGAGAAATAGCGATTGCGACGTCGATAATCTCATTCTGGGAATTCTTTGTAAATATCGACGATCAGGTCGTTCGATGAGTATACCTGGGCGCGCCAAAGGTCCGAAACCGGTATTCGAATTACGAAACTGGGGATGGAACGCGAGTGGAAAAATTCCAGAAAGTATTACGAAATCGCGCGTGATAAATTAGAATATTCAATTTCAGGAGGAAAACTTATTACTACGAACGCTAAATGCCTCGAGCTTTTTTAATCTTAATAATTTTATTTTCTGAAATTCTTGTTAACATTCCTAGAATTGGAGCTAAAATATGTAGCTGAGAAAATCTCAAGGTAGAGTCTCGTTTCATGGTTGCGTTTGGTCTCGTTCGTTCTCAAGACAGAAATCGTGACCACCGAAAATACTCTTGCAATCAACAAGAGGCATCTGTTCCTATCTTACGAGCACGTGGTGTAAGATGAGGAGGGTTAAAGTGGCTGCTCGAGGAAATATACTTGCTATCTCCGAAAGAAAAAAAAGAGAAAAGAATAACATGCCCGAAAGAAAAATTCCTCGCGTTCGTGAGCTATGCTCATTATTTCTCCGAGAGTTGTTGTCTTTTTACGGTTACCGTGAGAAAGATAAACTCGATTAAGAGTCATCGGTTGCAACACGCGTCAATCTCATATATGTCATAAAAGTATTATCTCGTATACTTGTGAAAAGCTGTCATTAATTTAATTACTTTAATCGTTACAATTATTCACTTAGCATCTTCTTTTATTTTCAATTAATGTGATTATCAAATGTATTCGTGAACTGGTTATCAGTAATGTTCATAGGAAACTAAATAAATTATTTGTGCAGAATAATAATTGCTAGAGATACATACATCGATCATGTATGTACATTTATATATAATTAAATATTCAAGTATTTTTTAATACTCAATTTTTCATGCAGTTCTCTTCCAGACATCTTCAAACTTTTTTGCTTTTCGACAATGCTTCACCATCGATAAGTCAATATATATTTTGCCGATATTTATAGGGAGCGGACAAACCTTATCGCTTACAAACTTTTTTCATAACGATATACTCTAATGCGGTAAAGAGCAGTTTTTTATTCAGAACACGTGCCTCGGTGTCAAGTCAGCTAAAATTAAGCGAGAAAGTCCCCTTGCCTAGATGCCTACCAGCCTACCTCTCCTGTGCTTGCGTCACCCCTCGATGAGCCCCCTCCTATTCTTCGATGCCAGCTGGCAACCGGAAATAAGAGTAAGAAACTGGGTGAGGAAATAAATGAGGCAACGACCAGGGATGATGAAAACTCGGAGACGAAGCTGCAGATGAGGACCGTTGCGGCTTTTATTTCCGTCCGTTTCGTTATTATTCGTATTATTCATGGGGGTCTGTGATATATCCATAACGGGGTGCATGGGATAGAAAGGGGAAAAAATTTCGAGTAAAACAACTAACGCGGGAATTCTTTAATTCTTTAATTCTCAGATAACAATAGTACAAAATTTTACGTTACCAGAAAAAAAATTGTAATATAGCCATCAATAGATTTCAAACAAGTTCGTTAATAAGATTGTGCATTAACAAAATATGAAGTAATATCTATTACTTTATTTTGTAAGCTATACATTTATAATAATTCTTAAGCACTGTTGTTTTATAAAAAAAAATTGTTAAATTGTATTTCTCAGAGAAAAAATGAAATTAAAAAAATTATCAGATACATTCTGAGTATCTAAGTATAATCTAATTTATACTTATTAGAAAGTACATCAATCCTTTATGATTAAAAAAAAAATCAGATATATGTTTTTTCACATAAATACCGCAGCCACATAAAATTTCACATGTTTCATTATGTATTTAAAAGAGGAAACGTTGCAGAACGTGCTTATGAATTAATGCCTTCATTAAAATATGATTATTTAAGCAGAGGTTTGATTACAAGGTTCTCGTATATTTGCCTAAAGGGGCAACAGTAAATTTGAAATATCATATTTATCCAAGAGAAAGCGAGCGGTTTCGCCGCAGTTTCATATTTAATACTAAATCAAAATCTGTTAATACTAAACATGTGAAAATAAACTTTAAACATTCCTATTGCATTAAGTATTTCATCCTCAAGAAAAACAATGATAAAAACAATTACTGTTATGTTTTTAAATTTAAAAGCATTTAAAAAGTGAAAGTCAACATAAAAGAATACATGACAATTCTAGTAAATATCTAAAAAGAATCAATTGTTTCGTCACAATGCCGTAGTGTCTCTTTGTGTAATAACAAATTTCCCCAAATACAAAAAGAACAGGTATTTGTTGTCAATCAATATAGAATTGAGAGAAAAATGTTTTTTCCCAAGACTGGATAGCTTTTCTCAATGGGAAGCCTATCAAACTAACCGTTCACTTCGTAGTTCGAAATACTGTGAACCTGCTCGACCAGGTCGAACCACATCCTGCGTATAGCCGTTTCCGCAGAAGCCAGTCGACTGCTATCCTCTCGATGCGCTCGATAGAAGCGATATTACAGAACCGCATTAGCGATATTAGATTTCTGAAGTCAATATTATGATTTCCTGAATTTATACACATTTATCTAACTGACTCTTCATACGAGTCTTATTGTTTGACATATAAACAATTCATTTATCCGTTTAAGTAACTAAAGGAAAGATAAAGATTTGCATTTATTTCTGCTAATTCTAAGTTTAACTATTCGCTTAAACGTTAACTTTTTTGAAAGTGTATTGTATTCGGTAATATTTATGTAATAAAAATATCACTGGTTTTCAAATTTTAACTTGAATATTTCTTTTTAATCAAGTGGAATCTTGTAGACATGTGTTTACAAGTTACAAAATACATGTATTTATGAGAAACTCTTAGCGAGTTTAAAATTAAGTATTTATACATACATATCCATAAAATTATTTATTTATGTAATATGTGATATGTTTATGTCTCTCCTTTTTCTTCCCTCTTTTATCCCTCCGTTTTCTTCATCTCGACTTCAATGTCCTCTCGAGAACGTAAATTCTGATTTCACCAGAATCCGTCCGAAAGATATCCCTGGCGAGATACCTACTTGCGCCTGCAGGTTCAAGGCTAGCCATACTTTCAACCGCGCTGCTCGCAGGTCTCGCTGAAGCTTCAAAAGAAGTTACGTGAAATGTCGGCGGCGCATAGGAATATTATCTAGCGGACGTAATAAATTATTAAATCATGTGTTGCAACGATCTCTTAATAATCTTTTAAAGTGTTTTGGTACATATAATTCCATATAAATGATAATTAAAAATATTACGTTGTCATGTTTAAATGAAGCAAAAAATTAAAGAGAAATATTTTTGAAAATAAATTTGATAAGCGAACATCGCTCTCACAAATCGAATACATTCGAGGATTCGAGATGTATAAACGCGCACATCGGCATTAAATTACACCCGGCAGACGTTATTTTATCTGCTTCTTCCCGGCGGCGACGAAGCCTGTTTCACCCTTGGGAATTAAAATTCCCACCGACCCGCGGGGAAGAATCCGAGACCCGGCGCCGTTTGTGTGGCCGATTACCTGAGTCAGCTGTCTCACAAAGTGTGTAGCGTCTTTGCAGGACTCGGGAGTGGCGGTACGAGAGGCTGGAAAAAAAGCATGGGATCTCCTAGGCCTTTACAAGACCCAATGAACGAACCCTAAAGGTGCAAGATTCCTCCTTCGATCGAGAAAAAGAAGCTTCAGCTGTATGTCGATGGAATTACATTCATTCCGATATGTATTTCGCCTATGGCAACAATTTTTGTTTGTGCCGATATAATAATGATTTCTGATCTTAGACAGAAGCCATTTAATTATTTGCAAAGATTTTATTTTATTATAATTTTATTATAACATGATAAGAAATATATGAGTGTGGTGCATTTTCAGATTTAATATAAATAAAAATAAAATATTGAGAAAAAAAATATCTTTTCTTATTTATAATTTCTGTTGCAACCGAGCATTTGTAATGCTTGTATAAGACTTGATCTTGGGAAGAAAAGCACATCGTGGTTTTCACGACAAAATCGCGTGGTAATAAATCGTAATTTTCTTGACTTTATGGTTATTCGGAGTAACGGAGATCGTAAAAAGTGGCTCCGATTCAAACCTGACGTTAATTTTCCGCCGGCGTCGATGATACTTAAACTACAGCTAAAGCAATTTCGGTCGGTGAGAACTTTTTCCTCCAGCCTTTCGATTGCGCTCTTCAATCGCTGCCGCATTCAGGCATGATCAGAATTTATAACTAATTCTTTCAAATGTTAAATTCAACGAAAGAGCTTTAACAAAGTTATAGCTCGAGATTATTCAATTTTTAATGCCTTACTATTTCTTTGTATGACTTTTAAGCGTCGTAAATAGGAAGAATGTTTATTTGATGTAAAAAAAATTTAATTTTGTTGCTCGAGGAGTTTAATGTAATTCCTTTTTGTTATATTTCAAATCTATATCTTCATGTTTTTAAGTACTATACAAGATTTATAACTTACAACTTGATTATATCACATTATACACTATTAAATCTTTGACGATATGTACATAGATAGTTGATATTGTTGATAAACAATTTATATATATATATATATATTTTTTTTTTTTTAATTTTCAGATGCAATGTATATGCAATGATTGAAGATGTCATTCTACAGATATTTTATAGGTTCTTTAAAATTCTTAATTCAGACATTATCCACCTCTAATACAACTTCAGAGACTGAAGTGGATAGGTTCGACATCTTCAAACGATTCATTAACGGTTCTTGTAATCCTCACACACACGCACACACGCACGCACACGCACACACGCGCGCACACACACATTTTTAAGTCTTTTTGTCTCTGAGATAAATGCGTAGGACTAGGACTGAGAATAAGGAAGTCTTTATGCCTTCATAGGAGCTAATGTACCCTGTCCAGGTGAAACTTAGTTTCGGGACACATTGCAATCCGTTTCCCACGGTACAGACCAGGTAATAATCCGGAATGTTTTTCTCGTAATTCTATTCGTAGCATTCCTCTCTTTTTATATTTATATTTATATATTCTTATTTACTTGCGTTTCCCTCTGAAATGTACACAAAATCAAACGGGGATATTGTTTTTCTCTTTAAATAAAACAATCGAAAATAATAACGACAGAAAACCTACGAGAAAGAAATTAGTTTATATAAATATTTCGCAAAAGAAATGATACTATTAAATTTTCGCTAAAAGAAGATATAGAAAAATTAAAATCTACAAGAATAGAAACTAATCAAAATTCTTAGCTCGATGGATCGACTGCTTGTTGATTGAACTTGAAGATCGCAATGTGTTAAAATGTAAACATTTTGGAGAATTGTCTCGAAATTGTGACGTGCAAACAACAACAATCTATTACAACAATCGAGAGCTATCTTACAAAACTGGAGCAATTTGAATGTGAGCGTGTGTCTCGCGTTGGTTTTGTTTGCGTGTACATTACACCGTCTATTCCTTGGGGCAATTTGCTTTCTAGTTTCTAACTTTATTCAACGGCAGTACTTTAAAGCAGCGTTTCCATGGTCACGCTATAAGCACAGCAATATAGTCGTTTCTCACTTGTTTTGTTATTCTCAGAGAATTTAAACTTTATACTCCGGCAATCACTGTCGACGATCGAAGGAACTAACAAGCAAACCAATTTTGCTATCTTTTACAGAGTACCGCACTGTAGTAATTGCACGTGACGCCAATAAAATCGCAGCCTCTGAATGAACGGATTTGTTAACCGATCAATTGAGAATTAATCCTATTAAAAAGATAAAAAAAAGAAGTGATTCTGAATACTCACGGACTGGTATCTTCTTGGGATCAACGGTGCAGAGTCGCTCTTCGACTTTGTCGAGCTTATGACGTAGGTATCCGCTTCTTTCAGCGACTTGAGCTAGCTCGGCGGTGAGGTTCGCGAAGATGTCCTCCGCGACGGTGAGGAGAGAGGCCAACTGTTTGAGGGAGCTGGTGAGGGTGCCGTTCGCCACCGCTTCGAGCTCGGCGCCCACCGGCCAGCCCGGATGCGAGCCCGCCGGCACGTGGCCGCGGCACACGTGCCGCGGCTCTATCTTCCGCATCACAAACGGCATCGCGACGACGACGACGACGACGACGACGACGACGACGACGACGATAGTCGTGCCGGCCGCGGCGGCTTGCTGCTGAGTACCGTATCCCTAATCGGCCGCACTCGCGCATAACACACTTTAGCGCTGGTTCTCCCTTATCACCGGAGCACCGCATCGCTGCACGCTGATCCGCGAAATCGACCGAATTCCGCGGATCCCCCGTGCCACCGGCGCGATCTCATGCTGCGCGCGCGCGATGTACCACTGTTTTCTTTCTTTCACTACCTCGAACTGTCGTATATTTTGCTATCGCGTCACCGCGACTTGCTTTCCCTTTTTTCCTTTTTTTCTCTCAGCTTTTCACTCACAACTTTCACTCCGCACTCTTGTTGGATCACGAAAGATCGAAACAACACGCGACGCATTACAAGTTGACGCTCGAATTTCGGAAGGCGTGCATGTGCGGTGAGGATTTTTTGAAAATGCCGCCACTTGTAAAATTCTTTCGCGCAAACTTTTTTACGGGACGATTACGTAAATCGGTTGAATCGGACGAAAACGCACGAAACGACGATGCACAACGGACCTTACGGACCGTGCGAACGTACCGCGCGCCGCGACGATGGTACGCCAAGTGCCGGCCGGTCCGGTCGAGTCGGCCGGTCTGACAACTAGTCGCCGAGCAGGAGCAGCCGGCTCGTTCTCCCATTCAAGCGCTTGTGTGTAAAAGGCGCCTTTCCCAGCTGCTGCTTGTCAGACAACCCGCTATCGCCATCTAGCGACCAGCTATCTATGACCGTGTAGTTGTATCTACTGCCGTTACATTAAAAAAAAATATATATATAT
>NW_017259542.1:1815258-1829388 GCF_001594045.1 Atta colombica | reverse complement strand
AATTAATATAAATTCTATTAAAATATTGAAAAATAATAATATATTAATATAAAGAATGTGCATGAGGCAGTTTTTATGATATTAGTTTTTATCATATTTTATCATATTATGTTTGACCAACAATGAGTAATGTAGAAATCGGAAAACCTTTAGAAGCTACACAACTTTGAATCTGTAATTTAAAGCTGCAAAGATGTTGTAGAAGTTTGTATTAAATTGATATACAAATTAAGGTACTAATCAAAGACAAAATAAAACAACTAAAAGTACATTCTTTTAAATATCAGAAATTTCAAAAGTAGCTTATTACACTTCTTGGAAGAAGAAATTAAACAAACAGATTTAAATTGTTTGCATATTATAATATATTTGATTAATGTTATACAGTAATGATAATATTAAATCCAAGGATAAATATAAATCAGTCAATGCGAGCCAACACAGATTAAACGTGTGCGAAATCGTATACTTTATTCTTGAGTAAAAATTGACAAACGTTTCAATCCTTTCGATTGGATCTTTCTCAATGTAAAAATAAAATCGATAACGTATAAATTTAATATAGAAGATGCAATGCGATGCGAAGCAAATTGGAGTATCGTTAACATACATATATTCATAAAATGATAATAATGCTGTCTAACAAATACTCAAATCTCTACACTTCAGATTATGCAATAATGTTAACGATGATCTGTGAGATAAGACACGTTAGCACAAAGACGTCAGCGAGTATGATAATATTGAATATATTAAATATTAATATATATTTGAAATAAAAATTAAGATTATGCGTATATAATTTTTCTTATTTCTTCAAATGACGTAAAATAAAATAAAATATTTAATATATATATTTCTGAAAACTATTTACGATATATATTAGATAAGTATTATAAGTGATTATCTGTTAGTATGAATGCTTTATGGTACCGTATTAACAGTAAAATCTATCATCTACATTGCACAATTGATATATAAAATTCCGACAGAGTGAAAACTTAACCCAACTACATGAGTGAGTCATTTGGATCCGAGTGAAAATTTTAGTCGGCCGCAATTTTTATATAGTTAATATTGAAGACAGCATTGAAGTGAGGGGATAAAAAACTTGGAACTTTTCTCTGTCGTGGAATCTTTCGCTGTGATGCAATTCTTTCGTTGTTATCTTGATGCTAATTATGATGCAATGAAAGTTTGGCTTAGGTAACTTGGACTCGTCAAATATAAATTTGACAGATTTTGCCGAAAGTGAAAATTCGTTTTTAGTAAGTGTCTGTTTATTAGTGCTGTATTCATATGTATGTAGTATATATGTTGTGCGCTTATAATTAAAACGCATATTTATTGTAAAAAAAAAAGCAGAGAGAAGCGTCTTGGTGAAACATTCTATTTTCTCGGTTATAAAATCGTGAGTAAATAATGTCGAAATCATTATAAATTTAATATAAAATATTTTTATTGCATTTTTAGAAGAAAATATCCGATACATGTCTTCGATATCATTATTCCGAGCATGCATAAAAATGCCCTCATTTCATTCATGCAAATAATTATGCTTTTTGGAATAAATCAATATAATGTATTTTTTTTCTTAAAGTTTACATTTTCCTCTTTTAAAAACACTACTTATTTTTATTTGTATTTTTTCTTATCATAAGAATATGATTTTTGGAAAAAAAACTATGATTATTGTACTCTTTTCAAATTGTTCTTTAATATTTTTTGGCTTAACTTTTTCAATTATTATCAAATCCTTTTCATGTTTTGATATTTCGATTCTATATATTCTGGCATTTCATTAAAAAAAAAATATTTTCCATTGAAATTTGTAGTAATTATAGAGCCAGTCAATAAACGCTGTGAATGACTTGGGTAACTCGGACGTAAATTACGACTTTAAAACGAGACGTGTATAAAAAATGTTTATAATAAATGTTTAATTAACATTCTTCATGATGCTTCATTTTAAATTAAATCAGATTTTTCTCGTCAATAATTATAATTATATTGTATTATAAGACTGTAAAAAAAAAATACATATCTATAAAAATAAAAGAGTCGTGTAGCTCTTCATATTTTAATTATTAATTATTGATATTAATTATAGAATATATTTATTATATAAATAAATATACACGATCCAATTACATGTTCATTCTCATGGAAACTTCATAGACGACTGCACTATCCTAACTTAGCCAACGTGAGATGTGCGCTGCATACGCGAACTATCGACCCGTGATAGCCGCCGATCGAGTTAACGAACGTCGTAATTCGCGTTTATTTTCATAGCCAACTAAACAAAAAGTTACACACAGCGGCGGTAGAAACTCGATGAGTGCAACGCTCGTTAACGTAACAAATTTAGCAGGCTGGTCGGATTCGATTCGGCGTAAAGTAAGCTCCGGAATTGGGTTGATGTAATTGATAGTCCGAACTTATACTTTCCTCTCTGCCCCTCCCCTCCCTCCTACTCTTTGGAAGAATCTAATGGTTGCGAATTACCGGCAGCTAGCGCTTTCTTTCACTTGGCCCTAATTTTCTCCGTATGTGCAATTTCACACGATAAAGTTTCGCACTTAGGGCCTCGAAATAATTCTTTTCGCCCCGAAAGATCCACTTTTCGGGATAAACGATTACCCATAAAATATGCCGCAACTTTAATTTTACGGAATCTTAAATGGTATTATTGCAATCGAAATAACAGAGTGATATTATAACACCTACGTATCTTATATTTTGAAAAGCATTCAAATTACTTTTCGAAACGCAGTATCCACACTGCTGATACTGCACATTCGACGCCAGAATTCTGAATTTAATTTATATATTCGCGTACTGTATGACGTGGGTTAATGTTGATATGAAATGAAAACCAGATGGACACCCTTGGCGTTAAAAGTTCTGCAAATGTGAATCTGCAGGAAATATAGAATCTGTGTAATATATCAGTGTTTAATTAGAGAGCGGAAGTCTATTTTTAAAAAAGAGAAGTCTTACAGCTTTTTTTTAAGTAAAATTTGTTACAATTTATTATTTCATTGTATTCTTTGTCTCAAATTGTGACATACTGTTTCAACGCCACTTTATATTGGCTTTCCTGTCCTGTGAAACATACAACATGTACGAAACTCAGAATTAATTGTCTATGTCTGATGTTCACTCGAATAAATTTAAAAGTAAGTATATGATAAGATTACATATGCCAGCAGACTTAAAAAGACTTAAAAGTCCAAGTTATATACTGTCCTCGAAGTAAACAGCTTGTATGTTTTTCATACATGTACCTTTTTGGATAGATTTAATCGGGATCGTACTTGAAAATGATTAGGGGTTACGGACTACTTAAAGATGCTAAAATCGTGTTTTCCGTTGTTTATTATCCAGCACATATCTCAACTCTGCGCGAAAGAGATACATGCTTAAGAATTGGATTGAAGGGATCCCATAAAAGGGTACAGTCGAAATAAAAATCTAGGAACGATCAAAAAATTTCAAATCTTTTGTAACTTTTATTATGTCACATCTTTTTAATCCTGGTACAAAAAATAGTGGATAACTCTTTCAAATGAATACGCTTAAGCATTATGACAGCAAGAACAAAGGAAGAAATAATTGAGTAATATATATTATATAATTACATTTACATTTACTTGAAATTTCAAAAACTCGAATGAAGTAGGCATAAAAATTGGCAGATATATAAGGTTTTATTATTGTATTATTGTTTATACCAAGTGTATTTTTTTTTGAATTTAGAAAAAAATTTACAATTGATCACATGTCAACATGTTTGGGTTTTTTCATTGGATTTTCGCGCGTACTGCTTGCAATTATATTTTCTTTAATACTACTGTACGTACTAAACTCAGTCAGCAGTCTCATAATCAGTCCTTTTCCGGAACTTTTTAATGAACAGCTAAGGGCTTCAGCAATTTATTACTGGTGTAAAGTAAATGAATTTAAACTAATACAACGCATTATACAAGTATAATTTACAATTAGCTATAGTTAGTTGCAGTACTCCAAATTGTTTGTACAATTACTCGATCAGGTAGTCCTTAAGAATCCATTCATCTTCTATTTATAGCCAGGCGGCATGTTCGCGCGGTTGTACACGAACGCGGTGAGCTATGGCGTGCTGTTTTTAGCTCACGCGCAAACAACATTGAGCAATGGGTGCATCGGGGATATCCGCCGGACAATCGAAGGTTCAGAGTGCATAATTACACATGGTGACAGTACCCCTTAAGTTAGCTGCCCGCACAGGACGATACGGATATACACTCGCGTGTACGTGTTTGGCCACCACCAAGCGCGTCGTCGTTTCTTGTTTCAACTGGGTTGCAATGGCCGGATTTACCTGCCCTTTCAGCAGCACTGCCGACTTCTTTTTATGGATGGGGGATATCTTCAGCGCGTGGGATTTATGTCAACAGACCTCGGACAATGGCCGAATTGAAGGACGGAGGAGGGTTTCGAAGTTATTCGATCGGCTCAACAACATCGAGCACTGGCGAATAATTAAGAGCGCATAAAAAGTACCAAAGAATCTGTTGTGATAGAAAGTGCATTTAATTGACGGTATCTTTGAGGACGGGTAAACAGTTCCTTTGAATACTTTGGGATATGATCTCGACGGACCACGTCGAAAATAACTACGCAGTTAGAAAAGGTTGTAGCTTTGAACAATACTTTGGACATGTGCATCTTAATCATCTTCTGATGTGCGTACTTTTCAAGAAGGATTTTTAAAAAGAGACGTAAAACCATTAAAATTATCACTAACATTTTAAGGAGATTCTATGACGTTTTAAGAAGATCCTATCACTTTAGAATCCACTTAAACTGTTAATGATAATTTTAAATATATTTATCTCTTTTTAAAAGTCCTGATTATACGAACATAACTTTGAAAATATCTTAAATTCTTTGTAAAGTTTTTTGAGATTCAAATTTATTTAGATGACCGTTTCGATTCAGTTGAATTATCAATATTAACTGGAAGATTTTATCATAAGAATAATTCATGACAGTTCGCTTGCATAATATCATTTCTAATTTTAAACACAAAAGATTTTATCTAAAAATTTGTTTAGTTTTTAGTTTCATTGTTTCTATCGATTTATCAACTTGTTTATAAAAATGTCACACACAATCTTTAAGTCGGCATTAAGAAATTACTTTATATCTCTTTTACAATGACCACTCGGAATAAATAATCGATGTTCGAAGATGTTAACAATTCTTCAACTGAAGAAGAGTTTGAAGGACTCTAAAATAGATCCAATAAATAATGAAGATGAAAATTATGTTATTATAACTTTTTTGTCCACTGAGGATGATTTTGAGAATCTTCTAACCGAAACGTTTAGAGAATCGTTGTACATTGAATATTTGAAAGTAAAAAATCTAGTTGCACTATCAGCGTGCTAAGCTCACTGCCTCTTTTATTGACACTGTATTATTTCAAATTATAATTTATTGAGCTTCTGGAGCCTTAGCATTAATTTTTTTTAGTCTCTTCTTTTTTTAATGCACATCATTTGAAATATAAAAGGCAACGTGAAAAAAATCTTTCTGCCGTGTAAACAATTATTTAAGACTTTATACGAAAGCGTAAAAAAAAAACCGAACTATACTTGAATTTTTTTCGCCAAATGCTTAGACGAAGAATTCACATCCGGCCGTCGCGCCGCTGCGATACAACAATGTTCGCGAACATATTCAGGAATGTTTCATGGCTTTCGGAGGACGCTGTACCATTCGATAGGCACGCAGACCGAAAACAACAGGCCGAGTTATTTCGATCGGTCGTTGGGAATCTTTGGATTCTACAAGTCGCAGAGCAGTGATACGAAAAAGTACCGGAAGGGTTGCCGCAAAATCGAGTCGAGAGAACGTAGGACTATCGCGGCGGAATGGTGGGAGGAGATACGAGGTTGAGAAGAGAGATAGGACAGGATGGACGGAGGGAGATATGAAGGAAAAGAAAGCAAGAGAGAGGGAGAGAGAGAGAGAGAGAGAGAGAGAGAGAGAGAGAGAGAGAGAGAGAGAAGAGAAGCACCGCGTGCAAATTCCCTCCCCGCGGATTCTGTGCGCAGTGCGATGCCTAACCCTAGGGGCACAGCGTATACCCCTTTTCCCGCCCACCCGGTAGACGAGCAGTACGAGCACGCTGCACTCTCCCTCCTCAACTCCCGTCGCGTTCTTTCGTCCTTTTCCACCTTGGAGACACGGCATGATGCTCTGTCCTTTTTCCTCATTCGTCTCCCACTCCTTTTTACGTTGCACAAAGTTGCAATTTATAGCCATCTCTCTCGCCCTCATTCGTCCTTCTCTTTATCCCCCACTATTGCCCGTCTCCCACTCTGACTTTCTTACCCCTTCCGAGGCAGCCGAGACACCCACCAGCTACGCTACTCTACGATACTCTCCGCGTACTCTCCCTACCGTTTGCCGAGGATACTTGTCTCTTCCTCGTTTCTCTCCCTGCTCTCACACTCTCTCTCTCTCTCTCTCTCTCTCTCTCTCTCTCTCTCTCTCACGTGCCACGCCGTCGGACGATCGGCGCGCCGAAGTGCGGCGACAGGCGTCGCAAATTCGCTCCTCGTAACTTCGGCTCCGCTCGGTCGGTTCCGAGCAATCCGAGCGCCGGTCGGAGGAATTTCGCCAGTATGCGCCGCGCTGCCTTGCCGGCAAGTTGTTCGTAGTGGATAGGTTTTCTTTCCTTAGACGATACGCGCGAGAGAGAATCTCACGTCGTTTCTCACGAGGTTTCGTCACCAAGCGAGGCGATTCTGTTACTTTCTTCGATCGAGGGAATCATCAATCAACTGAACGATAATTTACACACACGTCATTTACGTTTGCAGAAATTTGCAAAAGTCGAAGACTTGCGCAAGATCACGAGAGGAGTATTCGCGCGCGCGGAGCGACAGCGCGTGGAGGATCCGAGGATATCGATGAGAGATATCAGGGGGAACGGTCTTCCAAGGGCAACGAGAGCACCAAAGGTCATCATCGCCATCGTCGGTCTCTCGCCGTTGGCGGTCTCTACCGAAAATCCCGCCGACCATACAGAAGGAGAAGAGTCTTGGCCACGTGAATCACGTCGCGATACCGTGCCCGAGCAGCCATCGTCAACGACGACGACGTAGAGCGTACATCTACCCGTAGCGGGCCAACTTCCTATCAAAACATGGCCACGTGACCCCCGGACGGCACGGCTTGTAAACACAGAGTTTGACCACGTGGTCTGCTCCCTCTTTCCGCTGCTCCGAGCGCCTATCTGTTTCTCTCTCTCTCTCTCTCTCTCTCTCTCTCTTCTTTTCCTTTCTCTCTTCCTCTCTCCTCGCTTCGCCGAGCTTCGCGCTCCGGTTGTCTATCTCTCTCTTTCCCTTCTCGCTCTCCTCCGCCGCTGCCACGCTCTTCTTCTACGTTTCTCTCGCTCACGCGCGCCTTTCGGCACGCAGAACGGCTCCCGTCGGAATCCTCAGTTGGTTCATCGCTGTCGACAGTCGCACGCGAGCGCAGTCGATTCGCTTCCTGCGAACCCGTCGTCGTCGAACCATTGCTCCGGCACGGAGCTTCGTCTCCCGGTGTGCGTGAGAGTCGATTTCGTGCCTCGCCTCGCCTCGCCTCAGCTCGCCTTGCATCGTGGCGCGTCACGTCGCACATTCCCATCTCGCGCTCGATCGTTTTTGATTCGATGGTGATGTTGAAGAACCTGACAGTGTCTAAAAAGGGTTAAGGGACGACGACGTCGGACGTGAGTGGCGGCAGCAGCAGCAGCAACACCGCACTGACTCGAATTCGGCGCGAACAAGCATTGCTACGAGTCTTCATCCAAGCGGTGACGTAGGAAGGCCGTCCAGCACACATAATCACATACACACACACACGTGCGCGCGCGCACACATACACTCGCGCGCGCACACGCGCGCGCGCACACACACAACACACACACACACACACACACACACACACACACACACACACACACACACACACACCCATAAACCCACGTACACGTACAGTGATTCAAACGCAGCCCGACCGGTACCGCGTGAACGTGAACAGAATTCCTTCCCAGTGTCATCGATTGTAGATTACCGATCTCCGTTGGAAAATTACGCATACGATCGCGAACTTGATCAGAGTTGGCAGAACGGCCCGGCAAGTATGATGGATTCGGTGCCGGTCACAGCGTCGGGGTCGATGACTCCGTCGCAGCAACAGCAACAGCAACAGCAAGCACAGAAGAAGGGAGTCTCGTTCGAGTTCTCCACTTCGCCGGACCTGGAGACCGGATTCGAGCCGCAAACTCGCGCACGATCCAATACATGGCCGTTACCGCGACCAGAAGGATACGTCGAGGGTAACGCGCCAACCGCGAAGGAAGGCGCCGAAGGCGGCACGCCGCCCCATCAGGCGCAGCTCGCCCAGGGTCTCCTACCGGTGAAGAAGAACTCCTCAAGGAGGAACGCCTGGGGGAACCTCAGCTACGCCGACCTCATCACCCAGGCGATCACCAGCGCGCCCGACCAGCGGCTCACCCTCTCGCAGATCTACGAGTGGATGGTCCAGAACGTATCCTACTTCAAGGACAAGGGTGACAACAATAGCAGCGCCGGTTGGAAGGTAAGTGAATTTTCGCCTCTCCCTCTCTCGAGTTCACGACATTCCTTCGACTTCCGAGAATTCCGAGGCAGATCGGGCTCGGGTTTGCCAAGATCTAATTTAAGTCACAACATTGAGAATTGAAATACTTTTCTCGAAACGTGTCTTAGATCAGGGACGTGTAGCGCAACCATTTAATGTTAAATCTCTCTATTTCCCAAGAGACATTTCGAGAAGCGCGTACATACATATGTATCTTAAAGTACAGACATATGTATCGTTAAAAGTGATAGTGGATGACTGTGATCTAAAACGCAGAGTTCGTACTTTCGACATTGATTCTATTTGAATAATCTCATATTTTTAAGCAATTTTTTTGTCACTTTTTGGCAAGACGTTTCTTTTTCATAATTGCGCACTGAAAAAAATATTTTAATTAAACCGACAAAAAGGCTCAACAAAAATGACATTTTATCATGACATGATAACCAACCATACCAGAAATTCTGTTTGGTTTCAAACGAAAATGTGGTTTAATCAGAACATTTCTCTCTCTCTCTCTCACACACACACACACACACACACACACACACACACACACACACACACACACACACACACACACACACACACACACACACACACACAAAATCAGAGTACAATATAATAATTCTTCTAAAACCGATGATTCACGTGAAACGCGATAAAACACACCGCACGCTGTTCACGTTCTCAAAGTGTGGCCAGTCAGAGTTTCATTTAATGCAAGAATCGCGCGATTTTTATCACGGGACGCGAGAATCAAGTAACCGAGTTCGAGGTAACATGCGCAGCGTGAATGCGAGCCCAAGTCACATTCGGAGTCACGTTTACGCGGTATGAAGACTTCCGTTTCGTATGGAAACAATTGTGACACGCGACAGTGCGAAGGTTAGACGCGAGAATTCATCCGGCTGGAATTTATGCGAACGTAACGATATTTTTGATGATTCACGTTATGCGATTACATTACGAACGGACGTTTCACAGAGACGCCTGAGAAGAGCTTCTATTTCGTAATTAATGCACTTTTCTAACTTGATATTATAACTCGATAATATAATGATGAAAAAAAAATGTATAATCTTTTTGTCGATTAATCTTTAGTTCTTAGCTTAATTATAATATACGTTGATTATTAAATTTTATATAACAGGGATTGATTTTTAAAAAGTCAATGAAATTTGTGATTAATTCTAGATTTAATTTAACAATAAACTTTACTTCTGAGCTTAATTGAAATTAGTGACGCAATTAGTAACGAGAGTTATGGTTTATGATTACCTATACTTGCATTTCTCGCCTTGATGAACGGCAAGGTTCATGAGACATTGGCATTAACAATGGGGATCACGATAACATGGTGATAACTAGCAAAACCCTTTGGCACACCTCTGATGATGTATGATTATTTTTGGAGAGAGAGAGAGAGAGTTGTGTACATTGTCTTTGGAACGATGACATTTTTTAATTGTTCTCTGATTGTGTGAAAATATTACTCATATTGTTTTACTTTAGTATTTTTTTAATTAACGGAAACTGTTGATATCTTGACAAGTTTGGAAAAGCACTACGTATTTTACTGTTGATAAGAACAAGTGCTTATCAGAACGATAAAAAGCGATAATATATCGAGCGCTTCTTTCTTCTGTAACCGAACCTATTTACATAGATCATATATGCCCATCATAAACTTCAAAATTATGGCATTGCATTTTTATTACGATACAATCTCCTCTCACGGAAAATAAAGGCTATAAATAATTATCACCGCAAAATAATGAAACGGAAAGACATAACTGATTGTCACGAGTGAAATAGAATTTTAAACCAAGTGATAGTCCGATAAGTTATTAATTATTAATTAATAATAAAATAGCTTGTATAAAACGACAGTTGATCTTTTAATGATATTAAACGAATGTAACGCATATACGAGTCGAACAAAATGTTAGAACTGCAAAGCGAATGTTTATGTCGAACTATTTAGCGCGGCACGCGCATAATTAAAATGTTAATAATGCATTATAGTGTTTATAATTATAAAGCTCGAGCTCCTGGTTCGGCAAAGCTCTGCGTTACACATTGCATACAACAGACGAGATATATCGTTTTACGTATTTCGTTACGGTGTGTCGCTAATTGGCTGTCAAATTTGAAATAATTCAATCTTGGAAGTTTGAGATTGCGTGTAATATGTAACAGTTTATATTCTTCTTCGTAAGTATCGTGTCAATCTGCTTTGTTCAGTGATACGGTTTAAACCGTAAAAAGAGAAAAAGAAATTTGTTTAAAATGGAAAAATATTTGTTCGATGTTTCGAGTTTATAATTTGATATATTTTTTTAATTCTTAAGTATCCTTCATTATTCTATGGCTATCTGACATCGATGACTCACTTAATTTTTCAAATCTTAATATTTTAATAATCAGCACACAATTGAACTTATATCTTTTTAATATAAATGAAATTGTAAAAATTTTATGTAAATTTATACAAGTAATGTACTGTTCTTTATTTACACAAAGCTACAGTTAATATATTTTCTTTTTAACGAAATTTAAATGAAAATAGTAAAATTTCTAAATCTATTTCTGAATCGCGTTTATAAGTCGGTTCGTTATTATGGCTGAAACAATATGTGTAAAGCATTAATAATATATGATTTATATATACCATTCAATATTTTCTACTTGATTATAAATTATCTATGCTTTAAATGTATTTCGTTATAACAATTTCGATGTAAAGTGCGAAAGAATTCATTATAAAGGGAGCAAAATACATTTTTTTCATTCTAAACTCGCTGCGTTTGGCACTTATACTGTTTCTAATCCTAGTTCATTACCTATATTCGGAAAAAAAACACTCTTGTACGGCGGCACTTGGAAGAAAAAAAACGATATTACCGCAAAAAGTTTATATTCATGATTGCAACAGTTGAAAATAATAAAGTTATTTTGACGTAGTTGAGTTATGGAGGAAGTTATTGTAATTTTTAGACATCTAGAGTTAATAGTCTAATTGTAAGTATAAAGGTCTTTCATAACTCTTCAGCGCCTAATGTGTCAGATGACAAATGTGCTTTCTTTTATTTTTGTTATTTAAATGAAATATTAGAAATTGCCAGTTAGGCACCTACGACACTTAGCTACTCAATTATCGTATGTCAAGTCGACGCGTTAAACGCGCGGCAAGAATCCGCGCTAAAAATCCAACAGGAGACAGGGACCGCATCTGCGAACTTGTGGATGCAAGTCGTGCAGAGTGGCGACGGCGACGGCGACGACGACGACGACGACGACGACGACGTGGTATGCAATCACGTGGCATAGTCGAGATGAGGAGGGGGGAGGGAGAGAGAGAGAGAGAGAGAGAAAGATATCTGTATCTTCTCCTGTGCGAGCGCGCGGGAATGCATACCGACGCGAAATGCAACGCGGAGAGTTTAAGGCCCGTTTACACCGTTCGTCGTGCGCGATGTGTCGTCGTCGCCATCGCCATCGCCATCGCCATCGGCTGCCGCGGCCATCATCATCGACGTCGCGTCGGGTCGAAGTACACGCATAAATCGATGCCATCGGACAGACAATCGTCGTTGCTCATTTCGTTCTCTCAAACGTCGGCATTATTTATGCGCGGGTTGCGCTGCACGCGAAAGCGCCCGACAAAAGTTCAGGGATACGTTCTGAGAATTCGTCGAGGAAAGAGAGATTCCTGCGTGCGCGTTTAACGGCTCGTTTCATTCAACGACTTTCCTCAACGTCCCATCGGTCATCGTGATGTCGGAAGCGAAGAAGTCGGAAGCTAAGACTCGCACGTAGAGCTCGCTTGTAGTTGAGTACACAGTTCTTTTAACATACCTGCAGTTCTCGAAACAATGTTAATTTTATTTATTACAGGCAAGAGGCTCATTATAATCGACATATTAACGACATAATTATAATTGAACAGGAGCCAAAATATCCTTTTATCACGAGGTTTTTCGCGATCGTTATACTCTCAATTGCACAGCGCGAGGAGTTAGAGAATTTATAGTAACATGATTGCAATTCGAGTAACGCATTGCGAGCACAATAATTGGTGCTCCCTCCGGCGTACAATCGCGCCTTGCTCATCGAGGAATTTCATTAGGCCCCAGCCAGTGCGATAAACGTAGGATGCGTTTCGTTGCCGCGTTATGAATTATCCTTTACCGCGCGTGAATCGGGCAGACTACGTCTAAATGGTAGGGAGACCGGCTTGCCAAGTCTGAGACATCCTGTATGGCGGACACGACACGACTCGCAGTCCACAGACTCGCCGCGAGATTCGACATAATGACGCGGCATTAAAATCTGATTAAATTCACTTTTCAAATTATCACTAGATTTACGAGCGGGACGTGTCGAAGCAACGAATCTCGCGTTGCGAAGAATTTCATCGCGCAATTTCATTATGCCCATCCATATAATGGCAGTCTGTAACAACGAACAACGCCCGCGCCGTATGATCTATAATGATCGCGCAGGTATTCGCGTTCCCGCAAACAGATCCTTAAGTCGTCGCGTTACGTCGCGTCACGTTGAATATCTCCTCCCTTGTGTGGCATTAGCGCAAGTTTGAAATTCTAGCGCAATAGAGACGAGAGATGTTGAGAAAACACACATCGATCAAAAGGTTACTCATCCGTCTGATTTTAAACGCAGCGCAGCGCCGTGCCGTGTTGTGATATCTTCTTGGCGCTCGTCATTACAAAACTCTCCCTACCCATGGTATCTTCTTCGACACCGAGCTCTGCTCGGTATCCATCCATGGCGATTAGAGGCGGCCCGCGCCTCTTTAATGACCGACAGAAGAGAGCACTCGGCTAAATGTCCGGCTAAATCTCTTCGTGATATCTTCCGCGCTGTTACGGCACGGTAGATACTGGAACACTACTGGTCAGTGAAATCGGAACGCCGCACCGCGGTGAATACTGGATCCTTCTGTGAGATCATTATTCACCGGATTATATATCTGCGGGCTCTTGGGGAAAGGAGAATTAATCGGTGTGTTTCTCAGAAATCGCGACTTTATCTTTAATGGCGGATTTTTTCATAATTAAAATTATCATCATCATTAAATTTAAGGTACGGGCTTCTGAAGAGTTTATCGAGATTATTTGTGTCACGTTCTATGCGGGTATTGTATGTATATATGAAAGGGTAATGCCATAGGTACGATCATGAGGAGGATCAAGAACCTAATAATTTTATATATACAGCATGAAAAGAACGATTTTGCTCTAAATCAATTTACACCATTTCACATACAATCATTTAACAAAATTTTTATTATTTGCAGTATTAGCTAAATTTTTTAAGATACTTTAGCAAAACCGTCCTTTCTTTGTAATATAATTTTAACATTTTTGAACAAGAATTATGATGAGATTATTGAAACTGGAAGGAATTCTTTATGTTGTAAGAGAGAGAGAGAGAGAG
>NW_017259542.1:1813947-1815158 GCF_001594045.1 Atta colombica | reverse complement strand
AGAGAGAGAGAGAGAGAGAGAGAGAGAGAGAGAGAGAGAGAGAGAGAGGAATTTTCAAAGAAACACACTGTAACGTAATTGATATTTTAAATAGGATACTAATTACGTAGCGATCGGTAAGCTGAGAAAAATTGCAAATGCACCTAGATAGCTTCATGGTGTTCTGATTTCTCTGAACAGCACTAGCGTGACACCATCTCACGCGAAGTTACCTTGTAATTCTGACGTCGTTGTTTCGATTAGCGCGATAAGCACACGTTGACACGGAACACAGTGATATATTGTGCGAATATAAAAGAGAGAGGCGATTATAATCTTCAAATAAAATAGGAATCTGCATGTCAGAAAGTGATAGAAATCTATTTGTCGCCCAGATTTCACAGTAGTTATCGATTTTTCCTTAAAAATTCTCTTCTGAAATTTCAAATTAACAACTGCTCCCATAATATGTGTATCTAAGCTCATACACACTTTACAGATATGTAAATCTAATACATAGATTTGTGTCCGTGGTATTACATTAACAAAATGAAATGATTCTACACAGAGTGATAGGCGGGATCAAATGTATCGATCCTGCGTTAAATTGAAGGTAATTAATGGTAAGCGGCGATGAGATAAACCGATAGTATTGGGCAACATAAAATAGATACGACATGCTACAATCTCCAGTTCTACTGCTCTATGATTTGATTTGATAGTTACGCTGGCTGATATGGATTGAGTATATTAAAACGAGGTATAAAGGCAGTAATCGACCATATAAACTTTTAACGAGACATCATCGACATAATGAAAAGCAGTCACTGCTTCTTAACATTTCCGTCGGGCCGACTCGAAGGATTGATTGCGAATCATCCTACGGAACGAAGCACATACTAGACCTTGCGCATATTATCTGATGTATAAAATAATTTTTAAAAACTTAACCTTGTGAAGTAGCGTAATATTTCCGCAGAAAAAAATTAAGTGGTGGTAATTACCTAATTAATTACCACTTCTTACATTAATTAATGATAACTTTATCCTATCGTGAATTAATGTTAGAAAAAGTTAAAGTCAAAGAAAATTATCAAAAAAAACAAAGTTATCAAAAAACATTCGTCTTCAGAATATATCAATTAAAATATAAAATATATAAAAAGTAAAAAAAAGATAATATATTGAGAGATATATATCGAAAAGATTATATTCTAAAATAAATAAATATT
>NW_017259542.1:1803519-1813847 GCF_001594045.1 Atta colombica | reverse complement strand
TTTTTTTTTTTTTTTTTAATAATAAGTTGTATGTAACCGAACAATTGTGAATAAAGTTCCTCATTGTAAAACACTTAGTTTGACTCGGTATGCGTGTATCGTCTAATCTCCCCCGCGTGAATGAATTAGCGGAAGCGTAAATCATGCAAAATCGCAAGCGAGCACAAAGTGCTATAACCGGCAGAGCGAAAAACTCGCTTGCAACTTCGAGTTTTTCCATGGAAAAGCGGGCGTTTTACCGCGCAGTCATTAAGCAAGGGTTAACGGCGCAATTAACGTGAATCACCGGCGGGCAGTTCAACATATTTTGAAAATGACTTGCATTCGCGTTATACACTATATAACCGGATCAAAGGATCAAAATTTGCGACGTAGATTTTTCAAAAATTCGAACTTGATTTTCAGCAAAAATTCAATCGATTATTTTTTTCGCAAATTTATTAAATTTATTTTAGCAATGCATTAAACTTTAAGTTAAAATATCATAAAAACGATTTGTTATTAAAAAATTCAAATTAAAAACGGATAAGATTATTTTTTTAACATTTACATTTTTGAATTATTTGGAATATCTTTGAAGCTGTCGTTCTCGATCTCTCTCAAATCGGAAACAGAAATCTCTAGGAATTCACATTTTACGATCGTCCTATTTTTGAACATCCATAGTGATCTCAAAATTCCTTTCTTCTACCTTGTCACATTCTCTATACGCGATGTGTATTTTCAGTTTATACAGACGCGCTCGGTTGAGTTTAAAGGAGGCTTTCCGCGTTATTTTTGCACGAAACTGCAACGACCAGCGTCGTTGCCGCGTCTCTCCTTCACCAATCATTCTCTCTTCCAGCTACTCTCTCCTCGATGTCTCATCTCATTCTTCCTCTCTATCTTTCTATCTGTCTATCTTGCTTTTCTTTTTCGCCTCAGCCTTTGTGTGCGGCCCTGCAACGCTACCACGTTGCCAATATCGTCATCTCGAGATCTGCTCCTCCGCCCACTTTTGGGCCCGATCACTCGATGCAATCGAGATTGTACGGTAAAAGTTGCCATCGTTCGTTTCGGAGGAATTCCTCCGTTCGTTAATTTTTTGAACCGTTTCGATTATTAATTTATTTACATTAACTCATTCTTGCATCATACTTTATTTTATTTTATGTTGGAAAAGTTTTCCTCGGAAAAAAAAAAGAAAAACGAGATTATACAATTTATTTTTGAAATCTATTTCTGAAAGACATTAGCGTTTGCATTCAAATCGCGATTCTAATTTAAGTAAAAGAGTTAAGATCTTTAAATTCGATCGTCTGAATCATTTTTTAAACGTATCGTGATTTTGAATATCTGAGTATTTGGATTATCGAATATTGAAGTGTCATAAGTTTAGATATTTAATTTGGGAATTTAGACAGAGTTGTATATTCAAGCAGCCCGAGTGTAGACTGACAATACTAGTTAATATTTTGTGTGTATATCTTTATGTGTATAAATTATACAGAATGATATCAAAACGCTCGAATAAAGCGGTTCTAAGTTGGGGGCGTTAAATAAATTCCTTATTGCAATAATAGATCATCGTAAAAGGATAGCAATTTCGATTAGGTTAAAAACAGGTCTCCGTTATACGCAATTAAATCGAAGAAAGAGTACGCGCGTAACTATAAATATACAGGATTTATCAAAAGTCACTCGTTTTTTTTCGCCTACAAAGAAAGTAGGATTTTTTCAGATTTTAGGAAAAGTTGGGAAAATTAAGCTACTATCATCACAGTCTCATATACCTTGCGAAACTTAATTTATATAGAATACATTTTTATCTCTGTCACACATATATAAGTTTAGAAATAAGTGTCTGTGATTGATAATTTAGTATGTTTTAAATAATAACACAGAAAAATGTTGCGATTAGAAAGAAACAATTTGTCATTTGCGAGAAGTATATAAACGTGTTACAAAAAAAATAATTGCTGCAGAAAAGCATGTTAAAAATATAATTAAATTTGATAAAACACTTGTATGACTTCAACTTCTTATATGTGCGTAACTGTATGAGAGAAAACTGTGAATTGTGACGTATCCTATAGACCGACGGGATTCGCCATATCGAAAGTATATCCGTCTTTCTCTTTTAAAATGCTCTTTGTCAGCTGTCAGTCCCCTATGCCTCGTGGTCAACACTCTACTTACCTTGCCTGGAGCAAGGCTGCGATTTCCTCGCCGTAAATTGCGACAGAATCATGCTGGCTGCGTTTTATAGCCGCGCTTCTCAATTCGCTCTTCTGTACGGCGCACGACATCGCACCGAGTCCGCCTTTCTCCCAGTAGAATTTCTCGCCCGGAGCGATTTTCTCGGTAACTCTCGGTGAGCGTTTCGTTCAAGCGCAAGACGGCTTCTTACAATTTGAATTCCACCGACCGAGCCGGTTCGCGGCTGACTCCCCGAAACCTGAAATCGGCGAAAAAGTGACTGGTCGGTCGACGACGTGACAAATTCTTATACTCGCAAATTCGCAGTCTCTCGCAGGACAATTTTTTATTTTTCGTGCCAAAAATTTTCTTGCTAAAGAAAGCTTAATTTGAAGGCCCATTCAAACGAGGATAATCCTTTAAGTTCTAGAACTAAAGAATTATTTGACCGACTTATTTTTTGACTTTTTCTTTGACATTTAAAATATCGTTGCATCTCTCTCTCTCTCTCGCTCTCTCTGAGTTGTTGAAAAGTTTTGTTAAAATTTATTTCAAATTAAATAAAGAATTATCTTTTTTTTTTGCGAATATTAATTAAAATTTCAAATAGTAATTTCCGTAATTTCCAAAGAGCCCGCCAGTTTCTCATAAGCTATTGATACTTTGACATTTTCATTGAGACAGGAAAAATTAAATACAGATTATTTAAAAAAGTTATTTAAAAAAACTGTACTTTAACGGGATTATAATTTAAATCTTTATTACTATGATATTTAAATGTCGAATATTCAAAGGTCGCTAGAAACTATGACATTCTTGAGTAAGGATTTTCGTCTCAAATTTAAATGATGAAATCCGTCCTCGACATTTTACAGTCAAGTCACCGCGAATCATTCTGTATGCCGTTAGCGACGTCGCGATCGAAGCTACTCTCCGGTGTTCGGTGGCGCTTCCACACACACACACACACACACACACACACACACACACACACACACACACACACACACCCTTTTCTTCCTACGACGCGACGCGACGCGAAGAGTAGTCGCGTGTTGCATGCGCGCCGACGCGACGCTCGCGCGTTCCACGGTGACGTAACACGTTGCCAGACACACGCGCGGAGTGTAACCGCACTCTTCACGTAACGTACCCTTGACTCTCCTAATGAGTATCGCACATTCGTTACGTATGTTGCGCTTCGCGGAACGGACATACATGCTCGCGGACGAGCGAACGAGCGAAATGCGGCCGGCAACGCTTCGAATTAGCGCGAACGCGGCAAATAACATCCACATGCAGCTCGTAAAGATCAGTAAAGATCATCGACATACCGATTATCCCATCGTAGTACATATTTTAAGTGTTGAGATTTAAAAAAGTGACCAGCCATATTGAAAGGAAAGACTCTGATATTATTTGTGACTAAATTAAATGTTACCATAATTATTATGATTGCTGCTAATATTAATAATAATAACTATAATTTCTAATCATTTTTGGCGCCAACTATATATAATATTTGTTGATGAAATTACACGTATAAAGTAGTTATTATTACTAACATTGTAGTAGCAGTAAGCATAGTTATGGCAACATGTAATTAAAGTCATAAATATCAAAAACTTTTCTCTCAGTGCATCAGTTAAGGCATTGCAAGTTAAAATTTTATTAAAATAACCGAAATACAAAATTTTACGCTCTTTCATTATTATTTTATTTTTGTTGGAATAACAATTTGAGGCTTAGTTATCATTCTATGAAAAATGTGAAAAGATTTATTTTGAACTATTCGAGGATAGATTTAAAAGAAGGTGTAGAACATGAAAGGCCCTGTACACAGTACTGCAGACTTTTATTGGCTTGAACAAAAATGAAAAATGGAGATTCAACATGAGTATATGTTGCTATTTTGTAATATAATTAGCATACTTCTTTGTATGCATTCAAAAAAGCATGCATTGATCATTTTATAACTATCTTGTTATACCTTCACTCATTTGACTTAATCTTTTCATCTTATTTCCTGTAGTATCCTTACGATATGCCACGCAAGATCCGATTATTACGCTAAGCTGCTGCCTTCCATATTTCTAAAACGCAACGAAGCTTATGACGTTTCACGTTTTTAATATTTCAAGCAGTAGTTATCAGTCCAGTACAGTATAACTTTAATCTATGATGAGGAACCCCCGCGAGATCAGCACAGGTCACATCATCGGTGGCTGGTAACAAGAGGTCATGGCGTTAAACTTCAGATAATTCTGGCGAATAAACATCTCTAAATCAATGAGATATTCGAAGTAAAATGTGAAGAAATATGTGACAGTTTATGATAAAACTGTGTCAATAACATCGTGTACAATCACGTCTAAACGTGATACTCATAGAAATCAAATCGTTTATATATTTATACGTATTTTTATTTTGGTGCATTTTTGGGATAATTATAAAAAGCGTCTTTCACGAGTTCATGTAACTCGAACAGAAATAGAATAATCGATGTAAAATTATACAAGACGGAGATTTCTTGCAGTCGCGATTACGAAAAGAACGATAGTAATTCTCCGTGATATTTCTATGATCGACAACGTAAAAAAATTGTACGCCAATCGAGGATCGCGATTATGTATGAAATTGTAACGCGTAGAAGAGGTGTTTATTTTCATTGCGGTTACTACACATGATGCCTACTACAATCGAAGATGATTAAAATCATCGTGCACGAATAACAATTATGATGATGTATTAACTAGGAAAAGAGATTTAATAAATGTATAACGACAGTGAGTTAATAGAATTTTTCAGTTAAGTAATTGACGAATAGAGAATGAGCGAAGTAAATAAATGAGCAATAAGAGTTACATAACCAAAGTTAAAGTTTTAATGATAACATCTTTTAAAGTTTATTTATTTCATGTAACGTCTCTTATTTCTCGTTTTAATTCTATCTCATACTTTCCTTCAAATTCGACATAGTTAGATATGTAATTTTAACGAACAACAGAATTTTTTTTAAATATTTACATAAAATGAGAGATAATAATTAATTATAATTGGAGCATGATAATTACATTTTTCATGTGTAACAAAAAATAATTTTTTTAATTACGAAAAGATGTCTTTTCCCCTTCAGTGTTTAAAACGTATTTATAAAAAATTGTGCAGTGTATATTTCTTCAAATAGAAATACATTTTTTCGCATTTTATTTTATAAAATATTCGAGGAATAGTTCCATATATCCATCTTTCTATTAATGAAATTGAAAAATTAAAAAAAATCACTCTGCGACTTTTATTCCATGAACATCATAGAATTTAATTCACGAATTGTCGCTAATGCAAGAATCCGCCTCTTGCTCGATCATTATCACATGAAACTCTCCATCAAATGTGAAAACTTCGTTTATCGTTATTGGGACGAAGGTGACAAAAAGTACGAGGCCGAAAGAACGTACTGGAGCGTTCGTGAACGATCCGTCCCGGTGGTTTCATACTTCCACGATGCATCTGTACCGACTGTACCAATTGGGGCCTGGCCCCCGATTCGAGGCACTGACCTCTCGTGCCATTTAATCGCCCTTCTCCTCCGAACTCCTCCCTCCTCACGCGGCGACGACGTTCAGCATCACCATCTTCGTCGTTCCTGCACGCGACGCGACCCTAATTTTTTTGATACGATCCGTTGTGCTATGTCGTCAACTCTTGTACTTTTCTCTAACGCGCAATAGCGCGCCTCTACACACGTCATTTACATACGTTATTGTCTATAATACGCGGATAAACTCAATCGTTACACGGTTGCATGTACGTATTTTAAGATAGTTACAGTCTGCAAGTGTGATAGTTACAGAAAGCAGAAAGTCTAAAAAAACTTTCTGATAACAAACTTTCTTTTTATTGTACGAGATTATATATTTTTGTAGGAATGTAAAAAAATCATTATTTTTTATTCCCGTAAAATTTTTATCTACTGTTTATTGCTTACTTTATTATTCGCACTATATGTTACATGCTATCTATTCGTAAAAAATAATTTCTTTTTGTTAAATAGGGTGTATCGTATGTAAATTTGCATAAACACAGAATCTTTTAATAATTCATTGAGGTGTATAGAAAAATTTTATTAAGGAATAAAATGGTATAAGTTGCTCTGATTAAAGCATAACAGTCCAACTTTAGAGAATAGCTATTTTCTTATTATATATAGTCTATTATATTAAGTATTATAAAAAGGATTTTTTATGCAGGCATTAAATATGCCTTATCTTTCTATTTAAGTTTCCTCCAAGATGTATTAAAATACCAACTAATGACAGAACACTCAAGAAAATGTAATACTTACGTAGTGCAATTTAAAAATTAGAAAAAAAAAATGATGAAGTGTCTCTCGATGCAGAAATCCCATCATCCACGATGGCGTGTGTTTATTTACAAAGTTGCGACTCATTTCACTAAGATATAGGCGTGTCTTACTCTGTTATACTAATAAAGGGTCGTCCACTTGGCGCGACGTTACATCTATAACAGATATGTGTGGTCAGATAGGAGTTAGACAAACGTATTGCGTACTCGAATTACATGTTATAGAATCGATATCCGAGAGCCTGATGCTTCTATTTCCATGATTTATTCTTCGAGATTCTCGCGCGCTCCGAGACCGCACACGAACGTATCTTAATTAATTTTACGACGCGTCATTTCATCACGAGTATTATATCATGGATCGCACGATACGTCGTATCGTTTTTCCAAGTGTCGTCATACATTTAAGAGCGCACGTTGAAAAAAAAAAGAGGTAAACACCCGGAGGAAGTCTACAACATTTTGAATGAATGCAGTTTACATAATGACATACAAACGCACGCGAAATCACCTTTGCTATTTTCGCGTATTTCCGCGAGAGAGATATTATAGCCGCAGGACTCGCATGCACTTTCTGCGTCATTCTAATTAAAGCTTTCCTTGTGTTTCCCGCTTGGCGCAAAAGAAAAGATGCGTTTTTGTTCATATTAACGTAGGACGTTTTCATCGTTTGTACGTTAATTGAAATGAAGGAGGAAATGAAAATTTCTAATATAAATCGTAAATTAATTATATAAAAAATCAAGCCCATCCAAATGTTATAAAAATATAATACACATACATACAGAGAATAATATTTACGGTATTAGCACAATACCGTTTCGAAGTAGTTAAATATAATACATTTGGCGCTGCTTGCAGTAAAAAAATATATTTTCTAACATATAAAACAGGCTATGTATATGTATGTGTAACGGGAACGGATATAGTACGATAATTACGAAAAATTGTTACTTTTTACACTAATTGTGGTATGGGACTTGGTAACGAATGGATGTGATGGACGTGAAAAGAGCTGAATATCAGCCGAATCCTTTCATTTATATTCCCCTTTTTCATTCAGATGTTACCGTGCTGTTGAATCTTTAGTTTCAAAAAATGGATATATATCCAGATATATTTATTTCTTTTTTTCTTTTTCACTCGTCCCCCCCGTATACACTACGCAGGCGGATACCTACGCGATTTTTCGAGCGAACGACAGTGACGTTAATATGGACAAAGCTATTATCAGTTTATTTGAATAGGTAGACTGTTCAAAAAGTACAAAGGATTAATTAATTTAATTAATTAACTCTTTGAGCTTTCCTTCACGATTGACAGCTTCGTAATTATTTTTTCGTATTTTAGGTCGTCGGAGCGTGATTTATACTTCATAGCTAATAATCAACACGTGCACTTTAGTGCTTAAATTATATAATTACATTCAAGAAATGCTTTAATAAATTTTTAATCTTGGTTGCAGTCTTAGCATGACATATGGAAAAAGATGATACTTAAATTTTTCTTACTGCCTGTAGACTGAAGCATGAGCAGCGGAATAAAAAACCTTTGATATTAGCGTTTTCAAATGTTGAATTATAAAGAAAAAATTATACTCACTTCTTAAGAGTTCATTTTGATTCACTAAAATCGTTAAAATATCTATATCTCCAAAGTGCATTATGATAAAAGTCTTCTATTTTCGTAGGTTATTTTTATTAGTCTTCGTTTCCATAGAAAGAATGGACAAGACTTGCTTATCTTTGAACCATATTGAAACCGATATCGTTGCAATTTAGGAGAGAACTTTGTGGAAGATTCTGATAAGAAATTTTGGCCGAATTTTGGCAAACGAAATATTTTCCCGTTGCAAATCTATATATATTCGGAATATCGAGATATCGTCTCGAAGAACAAGTTGAATTTTAGAAACGAGATTTCGCTGTAATGTCATTTTTTTATTATATTTCGTGAGCATATAATAAAGTGAACAGCGATAAAATATCAACAGTTTTCAAATTTTTGATGTGAAAGGATAACGAGATGAAGATATCCCAAATGGCTAAGCAATTTAATTGAAGCTTAATATGATTCAAATTAAATACATACAGAACGATTATATATATACACACACACACACACACACACACACACACACATATATATATATATATATTTGAAACATTATCATAACATTTTTTTATACAAATTTCTATAATTAAAGTAATTTTTATTTTGGTTGAAACATAACTCGTCGATCTCTTTTAGACAAATGTCAGTACAAGTTTGTAATACTTATGTAATTAATATAAACAATTAATGTCAAATCAATAAATAGATGTTCCTTTGCACAGAAATCTGCTGAATTGCATATCAATAATTGCATCATATGAAATTTCTCGAAGATATCATGCAATTGTTTTTTTATATTCATTTCTTTTCTGATTCCAATGAATCTGATAAAAGCTTTACGAGAGCTCCAGGTACGTTTCATGACTTCATAGTAAACAAATCATTGTTTTCCCTTTAGTGACCCTTTAGTGAATAGCGTTTTTCACTGGCAAAACTGGTGCGCACTCAGTGCATATTAAAGCTGTTGTACACTAACCTAATCCGAATGTAAAAGTGAGATATTTCAATTAATAAATACCCAAATGTATATTTTATCAAATATCACAATAAAATATATTGATTTCGCAGTTTAATTCATTTTTATATTTTTATTAAACGTACATCTTTACGTCGATTTACATCGTGTACAACGGCTTTAAAGTGCACCTGAGTGCGCATCAGCTCTGCCAATGAAAAACGCTATAACTCTCTACTAGTGATGAGAGGTTTCAATTTCTTCGCAGTCTTGCATTCTCATTTAACAACTTTTGAACGGAAAAAAACGAGCTTTCATACACATGGTTTAAAAGAAATTTTACTGTGCAAGATACAACTGTACAAACAAGGTTAAGTTGATTTTGGGATGTCTGCGGTATGCTTATCGCATTGCGATTTTACCGTGTTCTGGGAAATGTCATTTGTAATATGACGAACATTACAAATTTCTTTAGTTTGAGCGTTATTTGCGATTTTGAAAATCTTTCTTAAACGCGAATGAGCACGAAAGATAGTTAATATACAAATTTAATGCCAGGGAGAAAAGGAATTTTTTAAAAAGTAATACGAATGAAGAAAAGTATAACTCATATCGCGATGACAAAAATTATTAGAGAAATATTCATTGTTTCTTAAAAGGATTGTTATATGTACTATTTTATATATTATTTTTTAACTATTATAATATATATTTATCTATATAAAAATATGATACACGAAGTTGTATCTTGAAAATAATTAAATATATAGTAATGCAAAAGTAAATAATACTATAAACGTAAATAATACTATAATACTATAAATAATACTATATACACACACGTGTATTCGTATTGCTAGAAATCTTTTTTATCTGTAAATAATATCGATGACAACATGAAATCTTAGATGCTAAATCCGCACTTATTGAAACATATCAAATAAAAAAATCACGAGCACAATCGAAGAAATCGTTTATCTTGATCCATATCGTAGAGAATAAATTGCCGAACAAAGTGCCTATATCCATTTTCCTCATTCGTATATACAATTGTGTCGGAGAATAATTTTTCTTATAAGTTTTAACTATTGTAATAATTATTTCAATATTTGTTTATATGTATATAAAGATCTCTGAACACATAAAGATAAAATTATTAATATTAAGTGTGTGAGTCTTATTTCTTATGTTTTTGATGTAAGCCAAATCTGGATAT
>NW_017259542.1:1802887-1803419 GCF_001594045.1 Atta colombica | reverse complement strand
CCACACACACACACACACACACACACACACACACACACACACACACACACACACACACACACACACACACACACACACACACACACACACATAATACATATCCAAATTTGGCTTACATCAAAAATATAAGAAATAAGACTCACACACTTAATAAACGAATTTGTCGGAAAGAAGAACGCAATAGGTTAATCGCGACGGAGAACAGGTGTATAATGAGACAGAAATACTTATCTAGGCTACATAAATTGTCGTTATCCTCGACACGCGCTCTGCGTATTAAACGCGCGCGAATCTACACCCGACAAATATCGGCGATTTGTTATTCGCGCGAGTAATAAATGAATTCAAGACGTGAAGGAGATGTAAACAATGAGGCGCCACTGCGGGAAGGCACAGGAGGCGCATTTCCGCGTTGCATATTTCTTTTCGCGCGAGCAGCGTTTGCAGGTACTATAGGATGCGCAATTACGTTATCTCGCTGTGTTAGCACGTACGAGTGTAAGTGCTACAGATGTGCAGCCCACAAACCTGA
>NW_017259542.1:1800215-1802787 GCF_001594045.1 Atta colombica | reverse complement strand
GTATATATATATATATATAATCCTTTATTAACGAGGAAAGTTGAAAGTTACAATTTTTATTTAGTTGATAAATAAACCTGTTAAAACTATCATCTCTCTTTTCTTCGTTGATACTTTACGAAACTTTGGAAACAACAAAAATTAAATTTTTTGTCTCTAACACACCGATTCGAAATATATCTGCGTTTTACGGATGATCACACGTTCTACTGATGATAATCCATTTCTTTGAGATAATTAATTTTCACGTGTATCATATAAATCTATTCATTTCTGCGGTTGAATGGTTTAAAGTAAATAACGCCTATATTACGTTTGTACTTGTATAATAAATAATAAAGTAAATTTGAATCAAATTTAATGTTTCTTGAGTTAAATTGATTCAATTCTATTGTCAGTTAAATTTATGACATATTGAATATGACATATTGAGAAGTAGGCAACTTATACTTGTAGAAATGATTGAATATAATTTAAATTGGGTATAATTTGATATTATAAATTTATCAGTGTACAATCTCATACTTTCTCCTCTTCATCTTTTTTTTCTGATTTTTTTCATTTCATTCATCTTATTCATTTATCTTATTTCAATTTTCCGTTGTAATCTCCGCAATGTGGAGGGGGAGAGAGAGAGAGAGAGGGAGAGAGGGAAGAGAGGGGGGGAGAGGAAGGGAGGGAGAGAGTTTAGAAAATAGTTTGCTTTTTTTACAACCTGAATAGTAAATGATATTTCGTGTATCAAGCTGAAATTTTTCTTAATCGTTGGCTTTGGTACGCAGAGACATCCTCCGATCATCCTCCTTAATTAGTAATAGCTCAGAGAGCTGGCACACACCTCGTGCCAGCGGCACGAGTGGTCCAACTACTTGCCAAGACTGTATGCAACATGCACATCATACCTGACGTTGGTGCGCAGTATGTTGAATGCTACTACCAGCAAAGCGACAGCAGGGACATACATGATACAAGAAGTGGTGGACCAATCGTCGTATGCGACGCAAGGGGCACGACTGCAGGCCAGTGCAGGCCAGTGCAGGCTGGCTCTGGCTCTCTCGCGCAATTTCGTCGTACATATATTGTAATACTACATACGCTCGGGCTCGCTCTTTCACACGCGCCTCCATTACCTCTTTATCTTTATCTCTCCTTGCGTGCTTTCTCTCTTCCTCTCCGGCGACGCGGCGCGGCGCGGCGGCATCACACCAATCGCGGCTTCGTGACGTCTCCGACGGGGTCAAAGTCAACCGCAGACACCATCTCGTTCACGGAGAGGTCTGCACGGGAAGAAGCTGCAGGATTCTCTGTGACGATAAGAAGGGATGCGGGCGATGTGGCGTGAAAGAGGACTTTTTCACAGTCAGATCCCCTCGGTGTGTCGAACCGCACATCCGTTCGCGCCAAAATCAGAGTTCGCTTGCTATATTCTCCGAATACAGAATCAGCGTCGGAATGAAATACCGCGTATTTCGTGTACCAACTTCCATAACGAATTCTATCCTTGTATATAAATCGAAAATTTGGTATTCTAATAACGTACCATAAAATTGAGCTAATAAAACAATATAATAATGTATATTATTAACTATTATCTATATTATTAACAATTTAAATGGTCAATGTAAAATATTTCTGTAATTTTTCGATCTGTTTGTATTTTACTTTTACGTATGTCCCAAATCGAAAAGTCGAAACGATTATCTACTAAACAGAAAGTGTCTGGAGCATTCCGATGGCGATTATGCGCGCGATACGAGAGCTGCTCTCGGATCGGTCGGTCCCGCGGCCTCGAAGTAGCTAACGCGCGCGCACACACACTCGTGATTTCGTTATCCAACAAGTGTCGGGAGCTACGAGAGATGGGGAAGGCGACGTGGCGGCGGCGGCGGCGGCGGCGGCGGCGGCGGCGACGCGAGCATATCGTTGCGCTCTAAACTTAGCCTCGCTCATAAGAGCCGCGGACGCGCCGCGCCGCACCGTGGCTTGCATAATCGTTCTGTACTTTTTAATACAGCTGTGTCGCGAGAGAGATGCAGATGCAGATATGAAACCTATCATCATGATAGCTGCTATCGCGCCTCCGAATTCGATCGGTTACGTAATGACATCGTTATCGATGTCGGATTGGCTGGCTGAGGCGACAGAAAAACGCAACGAGGAAAACGTGACTTCAATATTCTTTGTAACGATTGGCGAGATTGTAGCGGTTTTTTCTGGAATTTTGTATATATAATTATTATGAGATTATTCACTATCGGGTTTTCAACTGGTTGTCACTCGTCGATGACGTTTACTTTCAATCTGTTTTTTTTTTACGACAGTTTAGGAATTATGTTCTTATCTCGGTTGATAATTAATAAAAAGTATTTAAGCAATAATTACCAATCTGTTGTACAAAATAATTTCGTTCTAAAGAAATTTTCTTATCATTAAAATTATTTAAAATTTAAAAATTTGACTTTTATCTCTTCTTATCTTTGAATTTTTCTCTTTTTAAATATTTTTAATACTTTTTGACATTTGTTTCTCGAATATACTTACATTTAGAATGAATGTAAATTAAATGAATTTC
>NW_017259542.1:1795982-1800115 GCF_001594045.1 Atta colombica | reverse complement strand
TATATATATATATATATATATTATTAGTTAAGGTATGTTATTATACATAAAATTCGACTATTTTGATAAGTTGGCTAATCATCGTACGATAATTAATTTATTCCTGATATTTATATACAGAAATAAAATTATGATTTACTCGGATATCTTTTATTAATAGACATAATTAGCAAGTATTAATAAACATTGTTGCTGTTTGTCTATTATTTTTATTGCTTTAAGTGGCATTGGCTTTTTGTTTGTGTCGTCGCACAGTCTAAGACGCGAGTATTATGAAGCTACACTTAAACGGAAATAACACGTGCGCAGTATAAATATTTCATTATCGACACCGTATAGCCGCGATTTACAAATATATGCGACATTGGGAAGCTGTTTTGCACGTACAAACGCATTATATTTCTATCTATTCATTATTTGTTACGCGGCGGCAAATCGCCGCCGCGCCGTTGCAAAAAGGGGCCGCAAAACAGTCAATTGATGGCGGCGGTGGCGCGTAAATTTGCCCATCACGTGACAAACATGATGCTTTAATGAATTACTCTATAACAGCTCGATGATAAAGACACGTGGCTTGCATTTCTCATCCCGTTCCCCGTAGGGACTTCCGGATACTCCCTAGTCATGACAAACGTGCTCTACATTCTCATCTACATTGAATGGCTGACGCGCCATTCTTAGTATTTAAACGCCGATAAAATTCAAAACAATGATGTTTATTAATAACGCATCGGTTAGATTGTACGTCTATGTTTCGTATATTACATCCGTTATACGCGATACTTGATGCTTCAGCGCGATATTAGAAATAGACAGTCACCTTCAATGAACGCGACGGGGTATCATTCATTCAAGTTTTCGTCGAATAGAGGAGAGTAAATGCAGAGAGGAGGGAAAATGCAAATATCTAAGAGAAAAGTTAAAGAAAGTCGATAATTATTTTTCAAATAAAAGTCTTTAAAAAATTAAAAAAAATACACTGCTCAACAAAATTAAAGCATCACCTGTTCCATCCTACAAAAATAGGCAAATTTCGAGATAGAATAACTTCGTCAAAAATCATCGTATCGAGATGATTTTAAAAAATTTTTAAAAAGCATTTTAAAGCTTGAAATCTCTACTTTTCAGACTGATACTTCAAAAAACACGATACTACTGATATTTCATAAAGTTGCACAAACTTAAATGAAGATGCAGATCTCAAAATTTTTTAGTGAATCTTTACTTTTAATTTGCTCTTTTATAGACCTCTATACGATTTTTTTTCACTAAGTTATTCAACGTTGAATCAAAAAAGATCATTTTTACTTCAACGTTGAATAACTCGATGAAAAAAAATCATTTCAGACAAAAGTCTGTAAAAAAGCAAATTAAAGATAAAAATTCACTTGCATTAATGCATCTTCATTTATGTTTGTGCAACTTTATAAAATATCAGTAATACCGTTTTTTGAAGTACCGGATTGAAAAGTAGAGATTTCAAGCTTTAAAATGCTTTTTTAAAAATCTTGATGAGACCAAGTTACTCTATCTTGAAATTTTTGCAGGGTGAAACAGGCTTTAATTTTGTCAAGTAGTATATTAAACTATAATAAAAATTCAATATTTTATTAATATAAATTATAATTTTAAACAAAAAATGAAACTCTCGTCGTTTAGAATTATTCATCATCTTGTGAGACAATAATAAATCGTTTTTGTTTTTTATTTTAAATTATGATTTATATTAATTATATATAAATGTTAATTATTGTATTTTAAAGTCAGTATCCTTTGACTAAAGACTTCTGTAATTGATAAATAATCATTGGCTTCATTTAACTTTTCCTTTAGATATTTTCGCGCGCAATTTCCCCATTGTGTACCCTACATCAAAATCATTAAAATGATCTTTATCTTAAACAGCATGTATGTTCTATAATCATGTGTTATAGTATGGCATTAAGCATACGTTGAATATAGAGAAATAAGAGGTTGTCACTCTAATATACTGGAACGGTATCGTTCGTATTTACTTAGTGCTTGCAATTCCTCCCTCTCACCACTATACACAATATATCAGTATTAAATTGAGAAACTCTTTTCCATACACAGATTTTATTTTGATGTTATATTTAAACAAAATGTGTATTTCTTAGACGATATGAAAATAAACTCTACAAACACATACAAAATAAATGATATGAAAATAAACTCTACTTTGTTTCTGGACAGCAATACGATATCAATGTATAACGAGATTTTTACCTATACGAAATATATATATATATTTTATGTGACATAGTAATTTATATTGACGTGCGACACGGCAGATTTGAATGACAAATTTTATTCACTTCCAAATACGAGATGCAACCGCAGACCACAGCTTGAAAGTGTCTTTCTTTCGGCTTGTACTTTCGCTGCATATTTAGAGTTTATAGATGTTTACTCGGACCAGTCCAATCCTATATGTCTAAGGTTTTTGTCATAAAATATATTAGCGTAATAAATCTTAGAGTAACAATTTAGTGTTCAGAGTAACAATTTATGTTAATTATGTTGCATGGGGTGAGAAAGTGCATCTTTGACGTTATGAATAATGCGCCAATCACTGTTTGTCACACGCATTGTCAGAGCGGTAATTCTTCATTTACTTGGTTAGCGAAACCGGATAAACATCTTCGATGTTGATAACAGCGGAAGTCACAATGTTTTTCATTTATCCACATATAATTTTCGTGTAACTTTGTTGATTAATTAGTCAGTTAATTAAGTTTATGTTTTAATAAAGTTTGTTACACCAAATTAAGTTACATTAAATATTAATATCTCCTGAGATATATCTATATATATATATATATCTCATCAATTTATAACAATATAAACAATTATTTTTATTGTAACAATGAATAAAATGATGTATTATTGTAAGACATGAAGCGAAAGAGCATCTTTTTTCAATCTAATAACTAATGTTGCATGAAAACAAAAAATTTACTTAGTATTTTTTCTTTGAGGATGAAGATTTTCTTTAGGAAGAGTTTCTTTTTAACAAAGAAACTCTTCCTAAAGAAAATCTTCCTTTCTAAGAAATCACTGAAAATTCGATTTCGGCCTTAGAATTTTCTAAAATATAAATTTCAAAGAAATACAATCTGATTATATGGTCATAAATTCGGTTTTAGGAAGGTCTTGGTCGTTGAATTTGAAGTAGTCTGAAAATATTAAATATTGAGACGAGGATAATAACCTTCAATAATGGAGAAATTAGTGTTATTGGCTCATAATCAAAATTTGGAAGTCAGTTTAGAAATCTGTATTAACTGTTTGCGTTGCACTGAATTTCAAATAAAGCGAAACCTTGATGTTATATTTTGGAATTAAAAATTTCCTAAAACCTGGATTTATGATAATCTGATTAGTTTTAAAAATTTCGTTCGCCATATTGGATTTATTATTTAAAATTTTTTTACATTTTACCTTAGATTCGAACTAAGCATTATCAAATTACCCCGTAGCATAGGCCAAGTGAAATAAAAATTGAACAAGTAGTTTACAAAATAAAATGGGATGACCTCGTTTATAAAAAGGGTTAATTTTGGAATGTCATATTGCTTGTTATATCACATATACTTGTTATCTTTTAAGAAAAGTCGGCCGTGCCGACATTAAACATGCATTGGAACACGATTGAGTCCGCGACATACGTTCATCTACCGCGCTTTAGAGCGGGATTATAAAGGATAACCTATGATCCGTGATGAGTATAGCGATTCTCCTTCGGCCGACTGCCGATCGTGCATGCGTAATTGCGAATTATCGCCTCATCGACTTGCGCAACGTTCGTCGTGAATTGAGAGGGATTATCATTATTGCGTCTCCGCGTAGGAATGAGGAATTCGACTATAATAATTCGTTCCGTTTATATGTTATGATCTCGTGATTTATATTTAAATCTGATGAGACTATCAAAAAC
Organism: Atta colombica; assembly: GCF_001594045.1. Classification (NCBI taxonomy): domain Eukaryota; kingdom Metazoa; phylum Arthropoda; class Insecta; order Hymenoptera; family Formicidae; genus Atta; species Atta colombica. The sequence goes on along the minus strand of NW_017259542.1, from coordinate 1,796,157 downwards.
TCAAGCACATATAAGCGATAAAAATCGTGAATTAAACAAGATATTTTACTTAGTGATTGAGACTAGTGCTAAAAATGTTTCTTTAAGTTTTTGTATTTCTTATTAATCGTACCGCATCTATCCGCGAGAAGAAAATAAAAAGGACATTTTTTTTTATTTATGTGGAAACACAAAA
>NW_017259542.1:1787578-1795882 GCF_001594045.1 Atta colombica | reverse complement strand
GATTCGCGAGAAATGTAGATTTCTCTCCTATAGATAAATAAAAAGTCGGCGAATTGGCAACTTACTTTCAATTGAAATTTAAGAATCAGTAATCTTGTAAGAGAAAGAAGTAGGCGACATATCTCGGAAGGTTGAAGAGTTGACTACGTAATGCAAATCTCGCGCCACGTAACGTTCGAGAAGACGCACGACCTTAAACCATCTATCCTCTTTCACGCGCACGCAGAGCGAGGTAGAAGACTCAAGATTGCCGGCCGATGGGCTCGTCGTTTATTTTAGGAATCGCGCTCGACCTCTCTCGGACTCGGTCCCCTTACTTTTGTATACCCGAGTATACTCGCCGAGTATACTGTCGAAAATAGCTCCGGTCCGCAAGGTGCATGGGCATCAGAGGCGAAATCAGAAGCGCGAGCTCGATTGAGCCTCGAATCGTGCGTTTCACAGACACGAAATTCATTTTCGAAAGAAGATCGCGATCTTTCCTTACGTCGCAGATATTTTGCCACACGCATTTTTGGAATTCGTGTGATCCGATTGAAGAAAAACGATTTCGAAAGCGATTTCGAAGCGATTTAAAATAAGCGGCGTGCTTTCGACTGTACTGATACTTGGGACTGTATATTTTTCAGAGAGGAAGAGATCTCGCGCGATCTTCCCATGGAAACCTACATATTTACGCGTATTTCCAATAATCCGGCAGGATGTACTTTCAGTGCATCGTCCCGCCTTTCTAATTTCGGGATCTTGTTCTATAAATATTTCAAGCACTCGACAACACAGCGTGTGATTATAAATTGTGAGCTATTCTTGCACTCGGGATAATGAATTTTTCGTGTACTGTCACTACTGTCCCACTTTTCTAATTTTGGAATTATAATTTTTACAAAAACGATGTGTCTTTTCTTTTTACTTGAAATGGACCGTTTGAAATGAAAGAAATGATGATGCGAATGTAAGATTTTCACAAAGCACAAATATGACGCAAAATATTTTAAATAATTGTTTAAAAATACAATAGTTTAATCAATAACAATCATTTTAATGAAAGTTATCTGAAATTTAATTGATTCTCTCTGTCTCTTTCTGAAGATAGAATTAACAAGGTTTAAGAAGGTAATCAGTTAACGTTCAATTAATGTTCATAGAAAGAGTGCTATAACAAGAAGACAATTTCATAAATAGCCTAATAACTAGACCTGATCACTAAACGAATAACATGGGGAGCCTTTCATATGACATTTAATTGGCAATGTTAATTTCTCATTTACCATCATTCATTAAAATCTTTCATCCATTCCACACTGAGAGAACATTTTTGATGATTATAATTGTTATTTATTTGGTGATGATAGTTATTATCATAAAAACAGTTGCAATTACTATAGTTGATAATTTAGCGAATTTTTGGAACAATTATATAAAATACATAGTTGATATAACTACATGAGAAGTTATTAAAGTTATAGCAGTAACAACTATTGGATTGTCCGGAAAGTTCGTGCCGACTAACCTATATAATTTAATAAATGTATACTAAAATTTAAATTTTCTGCGTTTCAATATTTTCCTTCAACACTACGAATTTTCCGGATAACTCAATATAATGATGATAACACGTAATTAATTATAGCCAGAAACACGAAAATTTTTCGGTTCACGCAGTCATGTTTTTTAAAATAAAATTTATTTAAATATATATAGACACGTATTCCAAACATCTTTGGCCGTAATAGATGCTTCTTGTTCTTAACTGATTTACAAAAGCTTTTCTCTCAGTGCAGTCTCGTTTATCAGCAATACACTCTAAATTTCTTACAGTGAAATCTCACTCCAAGAAAATGAAAATGTAACCATCCTTCAAAAAAGTGAAAATTTCACTCATCATTTCACTTCTTGAAAAAAAAGCGACAATCTTCACTCCTTTGAAAATTCACTCTAAAAAGTTGAAATTGTCATCACAAGGATGATTGCATTTTTACTCTCTTGGAGTGAGATTTCACTGCAAGCAATTTAGAGGGTGGAGTACTCGATAGAATGTTATCATAAAATAATCGCTTCACTGTGTGTATGTGTGTTGTGTAAATTTTATACTATATATAATATTATTATAGTAAATCTATTATATTATTTGACTCTAACGTCGATTTTTCTCTTTATTGAAATTTTTTTACTTGTGATATAAAGAAGTGAAATTTCTCCAAGGGAAAAAAATAGACTGGTGAAATTCGTTGATAAGCAACTGGTGTCGCTACAGATTTATCTGCTCCCGACTATCGACGACTTTTGCGAGTTTACCGCCGACTCTGATCATTCGGCAATCAGAGCGAGTGTAACAGCAACAGCAGCAGCAGCAGCAGCAGCTTTCTCTCGCCGTCAGTGATGTTCCGCTTCCTTTCCCGCGAGCAGAGGCGAATCGAGGTGAATTCACACGTGGCTCACGTCGTTCGCCACTACTACCAACATGCACGCGTGTCTCTTGTCGGCCGCCTCCGACTAACCGGAGGCGTGGATGACGTCGAACGGAATACATAAGGTCGTAACATTAACGCCGCGTCGGAGACAATGCATCGTCATCGCTCTAATGCATTCTCATGACTCCATTTTTCTAACTTTGGCACTTACGTAAAGTATCGCAAAATTACAATTTATGTGGAAGAAAAATTATAAAGAGAGTTATAAAGTCTTTAATTATTCTTGTCACTAAAATAATTAATTGGGGACAATTTGATTGGAGATAAAAGAAATTATAAACATACGTTACAAATAGGTAATGATACATAAAAGAATAATTCAGAATAATTTTCTGTTGCAAATCTGTATTATTTTGCTCTTCATACTTAATTAAATAAATTTTTCCTTTTTTCGCAATGGATTATTTTTTTAACGAAATTATTTTTAAATTTTAGAGAAATCACATAGCATTCTTTTGCAGTCTTTTGATGTTAAATCTTTTAATAGAGACAATAGTGATACGTTTTTTGCGCAATCCGCGATCCCTAAAATCCACACAATTCACTTTCTATCTCTCTCTACAATTCTCAATCACTGCGGATGCCGATAAATCGACCCGGACGGACGTCTCCCATTCCGTTCAATTTTTACCACGTGATAACCGTTATTATTACGAGCATGGGTAATGGTAGCTATGCAAATAAAGGCCGTGGCGCATTTTTATCGGCAGCAGACGCACACATCTACGTAGACACGTGTGCGGTACAACATAACGGGCGAATGCGCGATATTGAAATACAGCGGAACACATTCTTCGCGCGCGCAAGAAGAGCGGCACTATATTTCTATTAGACATTCCCGCATTCGATATCGTCTCATATGTCACAGCAATGACTCTGTTTTCTTGCGCAACACATGTAACGTATGTACAGCATGCGCACTGCCGCGCCGTTCAAAATTGAGGCAATACGTACGTCCTCCTCTCGGTAGCGCCGTGATTTATTCCATTTCTGCCGTCAGAACTCAGGGCCTCTATAACTCTTTTCGTCATTTTTTAAATTGTTGATTTTTTTTATTTATATCGACATTTTTATATCTTATATATTAATTTGTTGCTTCGTTCATTTCTTCCTTCAACGATCTGTTTCTCGCGCGTTTTTCATTTGTATTCGTATATAATACATGTATATATATATATATATATATATATATATATATATACATACATACATTGGAAAATATCGCAATAACGATTGATAATTAGTAGCCGATGACGAATAAGACAAGTGGAATCGAATCGGCTTTAAGTGGAAATCTTGCTGACTCATTTCCACTGACTTCACTTGCTCCACTAACTCACCCGATCGCCAGGAAGCAGTTACTCTTATTCTTAATCGCTATATTTTCTCCAGGACGACAGTTCTTGACTTCGATTTGATTCACTTCTGGGCCCACTCGCTCGAAGTCACTGCTCCAGTGTCCGAGCAATTATTTATGTTGAAAAGCTTCATTCGAGAGTTCAATCGAATTTTCCTAATAACAATAATAGATTCGTTTTATTTGCGATGAATGTTATTGTTAATTTTATTATCGCTTACTTGCAATAATAATTATTCGTGAAATTTGGTAAAAACGTTGAGACATTTTCATGAAAGAAAACTAATTCTATTATATGTACACGGGGAGAGAATTTTGTTTTAAAATTTACCCTGAAAACTTACCCTGAAATCTTAATTGTGTGTGTACAATACAATATTTTAAAGATTTTTACCATGCACTTGAGTAAAATTAATCGAACTTATTTTATACTTTATTGTAGTTTTAATGAATGAGAGAAATTTACGCATTCTAAAAAATGTCGATTTAACATCTATGCGGTGTCTATATAAATCTCAGCAAGTTGGTGCTAAATTAATCACTAACATGGTGCGGATTTAACATCATGGATTTTAATTCTATACATCTATGGTGTTGAGAGAATTATATAGACATCGCATGGTGTCACCAAGTTCACATCGCTATTTTTTACAGTGCATTAAAATTCTTGGAAATACAAGATGTTGGTCCACGACTATATCCATATTTTCAGCGTGAGCTCTAAGAAAAAATTCTCTCCGTGTATCGGCGAAAAACACCTCACGTGATCGTATTAGAATATTCGAAAGTAAAGCATTTTACGAGGGACATTTGAGATTAGATCGCACATGATATGTTTCTTTTTTCGTGAGTTTTCTTTTCTCGGAATTAATTTCAACATGATACACCCTAGAGATACTCACGTTCTATTTCAAGCTTTTAGGCTTTTCATTTATGTGTTATTAAAGTATTATTTATTTCTGAAGGTAGGTTAAAACGTATTTTATTCGGATTCACATAATTTCAAATTTATTCGGTAGCACGTGTAGAAAGATAACTTCTCGACTGTGAAACAATGCGTGTTGTTCGAGAAAATGTTGAAGAAAGAAAGAGGATTAATTTGCATTTCTGAAATAACGTTGCTAAAGAAAGAGCGAAGAAATAGCTAGAAAAAGGATGAAAGGCCGAAAGCACTGTCGAAGAATGATTCAAGAACATGTGGTTGAAGAGAGAGAGAGAGAGAGAGAGAGAGAGAGAGAGAGAGAGAGAGAGAGAGAGGGAGGGAGGGGGAGGGAGTAATAAGCCTGCCGAGTGCCTTCAAAGTCATCGGCACGCCACGAAGTTTGTTTACACGCGGTAAACGTGGTAGTGACTCTTGGACGGATGAAGATTCCTTTCGCCTTAAAAATCTCTATCTAATTACAGAAGAATGGCATCGCGTGTCTAATAGTGCCACTGAATTCGGACACCGAAAATAAATCGTCGCAGGGCCGACAGAACGTAAACAAGTTTGTACTTGGCGAAGCGCAAATCGCTTGGGTTCCGACGCGAATTCTTCTTTTACAAAGAGCGTCTACCATGGTCGCGGGCGCGCAGAGTCGCTATTTCTCACTTCCTAAAATATCTTGTACAATTCTGCGTTTCACGACGGCGGCCATCAGCCAGTCTCCGAGTCTCATTCCTCCGTGGCGAGAGATTATGCGCGTTGCAATCTTTTGCAGCTACCGGCTCTGCCAGAATCCTGCCAATTCTTTTTCAAATTGACTACAGTTATTAAAGTGACTCAAGTAAAAAATATATGGGAAAATTTAAAAAGTTACTTCGTTTTACATCGTTGTTCACATATATGAGGCATTTTTGTTTTAATTTTATTATACCAAAATAAATTCTATACGGTAAAGGTAAATATTCCATCAATGTTTTGCGTTAAATTGTTGAAGAGAGAGAATATTTTTGATATCCAGAGATATGAAAATATAAAATCTTTTTTAATTACGAATACAATTCTCAACTGAGTTGCAGAGGCTATGATGGCAACCATTATATTTTCTTCGTTGAATTTTGAATATATCGGGCGATTACGTCATCCTTTTGATCGACTGCATTAACATGTTGCATTAATCACGGATCGTATTCTTTTTACATATTTCGGTGCGGGAAATGCACGGGACAAATTGTACATTTACATTTTTATTACAAAGCCACGTACTTGTAACATGTAACTCTACGCAACCTGTGCATTTTCGCGCGTTCGAAATAAATGCATTCTAATAGGTATGCAAGCGAGTTTGTCGTGTGTACCCGGTTTTTAGTGGATGATACCGATTTTGAAGTATGTTATAAAACTCAACGAAACGAATAAAGCAGCGGAAGCGTGACGCAAAATGATAAAAGCTAAAACGTAAAAATATATCCGTCGAAACATCGAAATTCGTGGAAATAACAGGACAATAATCTGCAATTAAATTAGAGGATTAGATTTTGCGGATAGATATTGAATTATGGTTGTGTTATAATATATATATATATATAATTATTTCGATGAGACGATTTTATGGGACGTTTAACAGAAAAGCATGATGCACAACCATGCAGTGGCGTAAAATTTAATCTTAACGATCTAATGTAAAAATTTCAAGTTTTACCCCGCTTAAAATTGAAACACATTAGCGCACGGTCGTGATAAAGCTGCAATAAAACTTGCCGCTGCTAAAATTAACCAAAGTACGATATATCTTCTGACTCATTTGAGTGCACACTCTCCCGGTGTCGTGGCATTGCCGACACGCGTGACATCGGTGCTTTCAAACGATACGCAATAAACGTTTTGTTAAAAGTCCGATACTTATCTCTAGTTCACAACGTGTCTAGAGTTCTAGAGACGTTTCCACGCGGCAAAGACTTTGCCTCGTATACAGGATGTATATATGTATCATGGATATCACACAACCATTATAGAGTTTTAAATATAGAGTAACGCAAAAGCGAAAGAATTTTTATAATGATGTACGTTGATAACTTTTTATCTGTTTTTCATTCTACATGCAGATTAGGTATTTAAAAAGCATACATATATATATATATATTTTTTATATATATATATATATAAAAACAGATATGTTTTTGAAAATTGCGACTTGATTTTATTAAAGAGTGGGAAATTGCAAGTTTTAACGATGAGGTAAAACTGCAAAAATAAAATGTAAGTTACGGAAAATTAATTCAACAAAAAGCGGAAAATAATCGTTGACATTGAATTGTGACAGTTGAAAAATACGCAAGACGTTTATAGGCGTGACTCGCGGGACACCCTATATAGCACTATGTCGCGCAACAGTACGGCGCAGTCAATGTTCATCACGAAGAAGTCGTCGTCAATGCGCGCGCCGGTCGTCGTTTGTCGTGGCAGCGCGCGTGTACGCAATAGCGCTTATTTATCATTCGGTCGCGGCACGTTCAGTGGCACAGCCACAGTTGTACTATTGTTGATAATCCCTCGTCACCCTGTATATGCCTATATCGCTTCGTTTTATTCCATTTATGTCTCCTCTTCTTTTCTTCTCTCTCTCTCTCTCTCTCTCTCTCTCTCTCTCTCTCTCTTTATCCTTCTACCTCTATCTTTATCTTTTCTCGCGCCTTCGTCTTCTCGCGCACTCTTTCTACGCCGGTCTTCTCATTCAACAATGTCCTTCTCTCGCGTGCGTTCTTACCGCAGAACCGATCTATACGATCTACACCTAACGCTAGACCGCCGACATCCGTTGTGGATGCTGCGCCGAAAACCGAAAGACGTCACATAATCTATCGACTTTGTGTGACCGCGTGAGCATAAAGGGACGAAAGTCGGCGGTTCTGAGGCTGCACTGTTCTACGTCAACAAGTTTTACGACATATTCCGACAACGAAATGCGTGACAAAAATAAAAACTTGAAAAATTTTTTAATGATTTGCTTCTAATAAGAAACCAACGATTGTGCTATTTTATTACATTAATATGAGCTGATGTTGTTTAACAGACTTAATAATGACAATAATAACAACAATGATTATTTTTAATATCATAAAAATGTTTAATATCATAAAAATTGGCACACGTATACACGTACACATACGTTTTACTGTTACATTGATACTATAGTGTAATTAATTAAAGTAAGAATACGTTATTAAAATTAGACGGAGGCGAGCAAGCCGCGCCATTATTTTCTTCAGCAGTTAATTGGAAGCAACATATTTCGTATCAATAGTAACTCCTGACCATAACGAAATAATTACTCCGTTGCAGCGCTAAATTCCTGCGATATAGGCGTCTTTTTGATCGGAGGTACGAAGGGACTAAAAAAAGGGCTGCCGCCGCCGGGTAACGAACCGACACACAGCCGCGGCAGCGCCGAATATTATTTTTCCGAAGAATTATTCTTTCGCGTTCGCACGCACGTCACGAAAGCAAATGCTTGCGCGCTACGTTTAATTGGCAAATGCTTCGAAAAATACGAG
>NW_017259542.1:1783983-1787478 GCF_001594045.1 Atta colombica | reverse complement strand
GGAGGGGCGCATTGGCTTCGTTATTATAAACAGAAAATATCCGCCGCATTTTTTCGCGTAATCCGATGTTTCGCGTGCATGCGAGGGAAATTGCACGTCGGCGAACTTTATAACGGCTACCGTGTACATATACGCGGATAAACATTTTAGTGTAATTATTGCGAAGCATTTTGTATGCTCCTGACATGCTATCGTCCAATCATCGCCGTCCGTGATGTCGGCGTAATCGACACATTGCTGTAAATTTAAAATGCGTTTAATAAATTTGCATTGCGCTAAATTAACAAAGAACATCTGTTAGTAATCAAAGTCTATCTTGACACATTGTCATTCGATATGAATTATTTTAATCGCGAATATCGCGATGAGACAACCCAATGAAATAAAAATAATTATTGTGCAACTATCACACAACTGTCGTTGAACTGTCGTTTGATAGTATTACATTTTTTTAAACGAAACATTCTCTTGATAAAACAAAAAGGATTTAATTATTATTTCCGTCCTTTCCTCTCTTTATAAAAAATGGCAAAGATTTTTAAGACGTTTTTCGTTTAATAGAAAGAATGCGTCGAAAAAAAGATTCAACGTTAAACGACAATGTCGACAATTGTGCATCGCAAAAACGCGCGAACAATTAAACGTGATTTCGAGCAAGTTCTCTCTCTCTCTCTCTCTCTCTCTCTCTCTCTCTCTCTCTTGTTCGTAATGATAATAACATAATTGCATGCGACCGCGTTTTATGCTTCTTCGGGTTAAGCGAGTACTCAGGTTTACGTAATTCGACGACACGTTAGGTACACACGGACGCGTGTTTTTCCTGCATGCAAAAGGCGATACAGTGACTTCTTCGGTGCTACGGCAGTGAGATGCAAATGGCGCCACAGAGAACTTTTCGCAACAATCTTTTACACGTGCGTGCGTGCGTGCGTGCGTGTGTTGGCGCGTTGTGCAAGAGAACGATCCTCTTCACGGTATCTCGGGATCCAAAAGCGCCTCCGCAGGGCCAGCGACCTCATTCGAACGGGGCTCGGGGCCCGGGGCCCGGGGCCCGGGGCCCACGGCCCACAGTCCACGGTCGTGAGAAGCCCTCTTCGAGGGCACCACGTGGCCGAAAGCGCGCACGGCGGGCGCGTCCTTGGATCCTCTCCCGGCCCTTCGTGCAATTTACATTCGTCTCGTAACCGAAGGCCGGACGGACGGACGAACGGACGAACGGACGAACGGAATATATCCGGCAGTGGTGAGAGAGAAAGAGTCCGAAGATATCCTCAGAGACGACGAACGCCTGAGCCCTGCTATTTTATGGCCACTGTCGGATCGTAAGGCACGCAGCGTTTGGGACTGGTCGGGATTTTTGCGTACTTTCGAGTAGCGCTGAAGGAACACGAAGGCAAACGGATAAAAATTCTGTTCTCAGAATTCATCAAAAGTACATTTGAATGTTCTTATTTTCATATCTTACAAAACATTTTTGTCGTCAACCTTATTGATCTTATTGATTGCTAATTTAAATTGCGGTTGTGTCTCGAAATACTCTCTAAGACAAAACAAAAATTTTGATCTTAATTTAGTTCTTGGGACTCGATCTTCGTTTACGTTCTCTTTTTTCCCCGGCGAGCTCCCGGGAATTTTCGATTATATAATATTTCCCCAGAGTTACCGCAATTATGCATTTTTCGAATTTTCAGCTTGATGCACGTTGTACTGCTTGCGTTATCGTGGAAATGTAATTTATAATTTATATTTATATTTATATTTGAAAATTAAATGTGAAATTGTGAAATATATGAACAATCGGGATTGAAATTTCGCGCAGATCATTACGGAATTTAAATTCGATATTATGCTTTGATAAATGCCTGTCTCACATACATTCAAGATACTGTTTATCCTATTTCTAGAACGATCTATTTATCTGTATGTGTAATATAAAATATCCTCTGGTCGATAGTGTGTTATCTAAAGTTAAGTGTACTTTATCTCTTTTAAATTATATAATACCTCCACGTTATCACACATAAAAATAGCAGCAACATGACTCTAATCATCAGCTAGTAACTATACCCTTCTCGATGTTAAATACAGTTTCGTTTCTCTCTCTCTCTCTCTCTCCCTCCCCTTCTCTTTCTCCCTTTCTCCCAAATTTCCATATTTCCAGATCTCTCGTATATTTCCGCTCCTTTCTTTTTTATGCTCTTCCGGGGAGTCCAATCGCGGTAATCTCATCGACCACATTAGATAAAGTGACGTGCGATGTATTTATTTCAACGTACATATTTACCCGTGTTGCATTGTGCGGAGTGTAAAGAGCATTCCATACCTATCGCGTTTTAATAAACCGACTGCAACTTACTGCGAGAGCCTCTCATTATATCTGCGTCGCGGGAGCAGTAAGCCACGTCAAACAGAGCGCATACAGAGCGATAACGGGCCGATAACGTCCTCGCGATAATGCTCGCGCATGTCCCTCTTTCCCAACGCACTGATGACACTGAGCTACCGAAATGCGCCCACACAACGTCAAGGAGGCTCGTTTCTTTCTTTCTTTTGTCAATAAAATCGTGTCCAGAAAAAAATCAGTCATGAAAAATTAAAAAATTCAGCCGAATATTCTTATATTAACGATTTCAGTGGCGAGTCAGCAACATTAATTTTTCTGATCGAGAATTTAGTTTTCTGTCAACACTCGCGAATTAATGACCGATATACGGATACTCGTTTGGACTTTAATGTCTCCTAATTTGCCTGCTCTCGTACCTTGTAGTCGAGCTTAACGAGTTACAATATTTCGACTGTGAGCCAAAAACCGCCGACGACGTTGATAAAAATGGCATTGATAACTCGATAACGCGTTCAGGAGTTCGATTGTCTCTCGTCGAGAATTCTGATGGTGAATTATTAATTATCGCAAGAGATTTCTTCGCGTGAGTCGCGAGTGCATTTCATTTTCGGGTCACCTCACCTGTGGCAATATCGCGGTACGAATCGTTGGCCGTAAGCTCATCGCCATTAAGCCCCTTTTAGTCGAGCCAAGAATAAATTCGATCGACGCAAATTTATATCGCACGATGTAAGTCCGAACCCCGGTGATCCCGACTTCTAATTTGCATATCGTATCGTGTGACGCAATTTTAATTTTCGATTTTCAACAAGCGAATGTGAAGAAGATATTAATCTTTCGATTTTTTTCTCCTCCTCTCGGAGTTCAGTTTCCTTCGAACGATTAATCATATATCTCGTTTCACACGAGATTTTAACGGAAGCCTCTTCTTTTTTCGCAGGAATAACGTTGTAGGATAAATGCGTAAGGAACATTACCGATCATTCGAGAATTTCACATTCTCTTTCTGCTTCTATCTTAGCTTTGATAACAAAAATATCAATCACGAAACTCGAGTGAGCATTCTCCTTTTGAATAAAAACATTTTAATCTCGCCACGCTGCACTGCATAATAACAATAGCCATCAGAAAACAGCAGTTTTTGTTCAAAA
>NW_017259542.1:1770722-1783883 GCF_001594045.1 Atta colombica | reverse complement strand
AAAAATTATAATTTTTTTTTTTTTTTTTTTTTTTTTTTTTTTTAACTAAACAGTTTACTATTCAAATATGTATATACTCTCAATAATTACTTAAGTCTACTTACATTATAATGGTATATACTCACGTTGTAGGAACACGAGGAACATTATAAGTTAAACTCTTTATAATAAATTTATAATACGTTTTTTTAATAATAATTCTTTAAATTGCTATCAAACATACAAATTTCTGACCTTTATAATATATTAGATTGAAAGGAGACAGATGTGAGATGAAAAGAATAAAAATATTTTAAATGCAGAAAAAAATTTTGAAAAGATAAAAAAATTTGCATAAAATTATTATGTAATTATTTAAAAAATTCAAACTTTTTTCCTCTCTTAGAAATATTTATATTCCTCGTATTCTTCGTATCTCATCTCTCTTCCTTTCTCCTCTCAGTCTAGTGTTATATCTAAAGGCCAGAAATTTTCTGTACATTCTTTCTAGCACGTGTGGCTATTGTGTTGTAAAGCTTGACGAGAGACGGAATGTATGTTGTGTCGCATCGCGTTGACGCCTATGCATAAATGTTCGTCGATGAAAATAGGAAAACAGGTTTCGCGAAATGACGCTCTTTGCACCATTGACAACGCGACGAGTATTGGTTGATGAGTATTTTCGCCAGCACGTGTAAGTGAACTACGCGCGCCAAGTGGTTTTTCTCATTCAGAGACGGTTACCTAGCACGTCTGCTGTGAATAGCACGAATATTGTACACGCGCATAATTATTGCCACTTAATCGTGAATAATAGCCACCTGCCTTCAAGCGCTTTCTTGACGTCGGGATCGTTAAAATGTTCCAATCCTGGCATCGTTTGCTGGAGAAAGAGAAGCTGAAATTAATAAGAATCTTTCAAATACAAATTCTCTCTTTCTTTTTTAAATAAGTACTATAATACTTATATTGTATTTGGGAAATGTTAGCACGCGCGTATTGCGAGGAATTAATTAGATTCCTACGCGGTTTTCCAGTGAGAAATATCACTCTTACAATAGAGAAGCGCCCCCTTTTATCACTCGTGGACACAATGTTGAATAATGGTATTGAGTGTTTCCTCTGAGGGAAGTTTAACTACACTACTTCTCTTTGTTGATTAATTTGTTCTGGTCAATTACCGATTGTGTGTGTATAGTTCTCTGAGAGATGAGATTATTATTCAACAGAGATAAGCAATGGTAGCAAGAATTCATTTCGAAAATGAAGTCATACATCTGCGTTTTGCGAATGGTTATATATAAGCAAGATAAAATTTTAATTAATTAATAAAGAAAAAAAACTGAATTAATCGTATAAATTCGTATAATTTCGTCGACCGCGCTGAGATTTAAAGAAATTTTAATTTTGATTTTAATTATCGATATGAAATCTTTAATTAAATCATCATTTGAGAAAGATAATAGTAGAATTCATCGAGAATAACGGGACACCCAGTATACGACGCCGTGGACTTAGATGACCCGTAGCAATAATGTGGTACCGATAACGATTCAAAAATTTTTACACCGGTCGTGCAACCAGATTTATCGGCGAACGAAATTTATTCGTGCGGGCCGTCCGCGGCTCGAGTTAACGCTCTCGATAAGTGCAGAAATATATTCTATCGGCGAATTTGACGAGCGGTATCCGATTGGCAGGCGGATTATGGCCGAGGTATGGCGGATGTGTCACCCAGGGTGGGAGAGATGAGCGACCCCGTGGAAGGAGAAAGAGAACGAGAGCAGGAGCAAGCGAGAGAAGGAAAGGGAGACAGAGAGAAGACGATAACCAGCTCGCAGATAACCGGCTCTTTATCGGCCGAGACTTCATAGGGGTTATCGCACTGACCACAGTTGCCACGTCCAGTAACTTCAAGAGAACTCTCTCCCTCTCCCTCTCTCTCTCTCTCTCTCTCTCTCTCTCTCTCGCTGCGTGTATTTTTTACTTCTAGATCTAGTTTGAATTGAAATACGGCTCAAGTTAAAACACGACACATGACAGATCTCGTGTATACATTTGTTATAATTAGAATAATTTAAATTTTTAAAATGGACCTATAGTTGAATCAAATTTCATTGTAACTAGGCAAGTTCTTTAAGAATTACTATTTTATTGTTATAAAATCATTGTTGATATAATATATAATATTATAAACTAATTTTAGTAATATGAAATAATAATGCTCATTTTGGTAATTAAATAGGATCTAATATTTAATATAATTTAATTAATTTATTAATTAAAATTAACAAAATATTTGACTAATTTGTACATAAGCGTGAGTTCACGAAGTTGCACTATGGGCGGTCTCGTAAATTTATGAGTTTCTTATTAGTCGTCATGTGGATTTTTAATGAGCGTTCGTAACACGAGCAGTTGACCGATATGTGCGCTTTTAATAATTTATAAGCAACGTCAGATACGAGGAAATGTAGAATGAAAAATGATAAGTACGTAGATATGTTCAGTGCCATTCTAAGTATTCCAAGTATTTTGTACGAGACGTAGATTTCTGCGCTATACACGCAAGTGATCATTCGATCATACATCCGTTGTGTGTGCATCGTTTGACACATTAGCGATTTACAATCAGCATCAAGTATTCGATTTTATGTTTCTAAAAATTGATAAAAATGAATAATTTTCGCGAAATTTGGGAGCGCGCAGTGTTTCGATATTTATTTGAACTCTCTTATTTCAGATAGTTCGCATTCATCGCGTTTAAATTTTATTAACGACGTTCTAATGGACCATAAAACGATATAAACGCTTCGATAAATCGCAATAACAATAATTGTTTCCAAACTTTGTATAGTACATTTGTTTTTCTCAGGAATTAACTGAATATAACTGAATTGTCTTTGAGATTGTTCTTACAAAAAATTATTTGGGTATACCAAATATTATTTAGACAAATTATACTTGGCTATTACAATTATAAATTTTATTTTCTATTACTTTCTTTTACTTTCGCATATCAATATATTATATTTTTACATTATTTATATTTCTAACAACAGAATCACTTTTCGAAATTGCATTAATTTTTTACACCTTATTTTTTCTTCGTGGAAATTTCGGCGCAGGGGAAATGAGGTCGAGAGGATGCGGTTGTGAAAGACAACCACTTTACCTGTGCGAAAATGCCGATAAGACAAAAAAAATAATTATTATCATGCCACAAGAGGATCTTGGCAGATTTCCGGGCTGCGGTTATCCCGTCGGCGTCGCCGCCACATTAACGCAGAAATAGAGATAACGCAACATTCTTTTTTTCTTATTTTAGAAAATTAGGGTGATTCAATTACAACTATTAAATTACTATTAATTCAATTACAACTATTACAACAATTAGTGTCAAGTCATCTAGATTTACAGTGCGAGTGAAATTTTCTACATTTTTAAAAAATCGTTTCTTGTAACAATCTATATAAATATAAATTGACAAATTTCATTTACATACGCTGGTCCAATATTTTTTTATTTGTATAACAGTTTATTATTTTTTTAAAATCTTAAACAATAATATAATATATTTGAGATGTGTAATACTTAACATAATTTTAATAATTACATTACATGCTTGTTCTTTAAATATACTATTTTTTACATTATTTAGCATAATTTCCTTTTTATTACAGTTAGATATAACACATAACGTATATAAATCGTTTAAAATCTAAATTAAAATCGACACTAAGCGCATTGCACGTTCGAGCCACGTGAAATTTCAGTGATTCACATGCTGCTAATTACTCGATTGCGCGGAGCGCAATATAAATTTCGGTACAATTTAGTACTTGGATCGGAGCGCCCCGTTGGGTGTATAATATCTCGCTGTAACGAATCGTCGAGTATCGACGCGGTGAAAAAGGGACTCCTGTGAATTAGCGTTAAAGTGCACTCTCCACACGTTCTTGTTGAGGAGGGTCGATGTATGGTGCTACACGTGTAGCAGGTGAAACGGACGCGTGTGTGTCCATGTATATCTGTGTGTTTGCGGGTGCATCTGTACGGGTACCTTTGCAGGCCCGTCACGGGTGCCGCGGGACGGGCTGCGGGGAGGCGGGAGGCACTTGGCCCGAATGGGCAACTTGTTGCATTTCGGCTGGGAACGAACGGCTCGATAATATACTGCAAGAGGCTCCCGGTTGTGCGTGTCTTCCTTCGCGAGGAGCGCCGGCGGGATATTGGATGTTTTCGGTGGATGGGGGGGTGTGGGTCTTCTTAAAAATTAATTCCCCACCGTGCAGAGAATTCACCGCTCCTCCCGCCTCTTTCTCCCTCCTACTCAACACTTTAGTCCTTTCGCACGAGACTGCACTTCTCTGCTACCTAAATCGTCGCGAAATCTTGTAGGTTCAAAATTATTCAGACCGAATATGACGAAAATTAAATGAAAAGGCTAATTAAAATTAAAAAAAAATTTTTTTTTTAAATTATGCATAAACGTGTACATGAACGTAATCTGTAAGCGAAATTTTATTGAACAATTTTTATTTTAATTATTTATTAGTTTATTTATTTTAATAATTTGCTTTTTAAATTGTGAAATCGTCTATGCTTGCATTATTCTATCTTAAGCAACATCACTGGCTTGTAATATAAAAAAAATCTTAAAAATTCCGACGACATTAGGTATTATTTCACGGCGCAAAACGCGAGTTAAACTCAACTTTGCGGTTAATAAGGCTGTTGTGCGGGATTTTTATGCAGATTGGGGAAGCTCTTCGAAGTGTAACGCTGAAGCCTTGCGCCTAGTCTTGTAAATTAACTCTTTTTCCCGACGAAGCCCTTCGACGCAACGTGATCAAGTTAAATGTGGCTAAGTACATTACTGTAACCATTTAAGCGATCTAAGACGGCGGCGTTCATTCTCACTAATTACTTCGTCACTAGAACTTGTCCATGTTTCGCATGGACAAACTCGACATGGAAAAACCCGTTTGGAAAAAAAAAAAAAAAAAATTGCAAACTGGAAGAACGCGATATTTTTCTGTATTCAATCAGCGTAGGAAAATAAGAAGATAATTATTAACGAGGGGAAAACCAATTTTCGCCGTGTTAATTCGTGAGGAAAAATAAGAACGGGGTAAAGGATCATGTAACGCAAAAACCGATAAAATTGGCCCAATCGCGTGTTTTTCCGCGAATTTGGATGATTTCGCCCCATATAGCCCCATGTATAGCAGTGAGCGCGAGCGAGCTCCGTCTGTGTAAACGAAATATCGAATTTTAATTTGCGCGGCCGAATTGTTTTAATTGTTTACGGTCGTGGGGCGGAACTTTTTGCTATTACAGTTGATTATTTATTTAATTACTTGCATTATAACCGCACGCGCGCTTGCTCGCTCGTTCGCGCGCACGCGTGCGCGCGCGCGCTATGCTACCGTTTCTCGTGTAACAAATTATGCTACACACCGATGAACCTTATAGCGGTTTGTCATTTCTCCCGCGCTGCCGCGGCAACCGCGGAGGGTGTGCGCATTGATAATTAAAATAATTCAGCCGAATAAATTAAAATTCGACGATTCATTTGACCCGAGCTTGACAACGCTCAGACTCCGATTTTACATGCAAATAAATAGCAATTGTTAATTAGAGACGAGTATTTACAGCGCACGCACACGCACCCGAAATAAATTATAACGGCTGTTTTCAGACGTCTAGTGACGTTCGGATAAAAATCGAATGATTCCCCGTGTGTGTAAAAGAGTATTCTTTGTGCAAAATATATTGTACATTTGCGAGAGAATAAAAATAACGAAACATCGTGATAGAATATCGCAATGTGAAATCGGAGTACAGGCGCGTTGATTAGAAAACACGGGATTCGGTGAACGGAGTGAGAATGAAATATTCGCGTCTCCGCTTCATTTTGTTACTTCGTCACTACTTTCGACTACGTAGCTACGCTACCCTGCCTGCGCATTCCTCACCAACCCAACGGTCGACGTTCAACGGCGCGTCGTCTAACAAAACCGGACACTCGATACATGCTCGATAAAACGCCGCGATAGAGCCGACTCAAGCGATTAAGTGCGATGGCTCGTAAAACCTTGGCGGAGCGAGATCCCATCTCTCGTCGCCGCAAGTTTCCTCGCGACAGCGCGAGCGGGAGGGAAAAAAGGGCCGCTCTCTCTCTCTCTCTCTCTCTCTCTCTCTCTCTCTCTCTCTCTCTTGAATTCGTCCGATTCACGTATTCTAGAGGCAGGTACTCGTGACTTGTGAGTGTTCACGCGCGTGTCAACGGAACAATGTGCGGCTCGCACAAATTACTCACGTGGGGCAAACGTGATCCGTCCGTGTTACGCCGCGCCGCACACAGACGAGAGGCGTTAAAACGGCAATCGTCAGTCGATATACATATACGTACGTCTTAATTGCTTATATCCGCGATGGATCGAGGCTCGCGGGCATCGCTATAATAAAGTGATCACCGAGCACCATCGAGAATGTAAACGATGCTGATTTACGAAGGACTCTCGTTTCGGAAGTCCTGATACAAACTTTGTCAAGCTTAAACTATTGTATTTCCGTTCAGACATCAATTTGATCCTACCCCTGCTCTGTGTAATCTGATTATATTATCTTCTATATAAAGTATAGCGTTACAAAAATATTCTCGATTTATGTACTTTGTGTTCTATACTTGAAATTATTAAATTTATCTTTTTTTAAATTAACTTTTTTTTGTTAGTTTAATTATATTTCTGATTATGTATGTATCATTTTCTTTTTATTTAATTTTTTTTTGTATTAGGGAAGAGATCGGTTGTCACAGTTTTTGATTGATAATTTTTAGAAAAAAGTGGATGCCTATGATTTGGAAATATTATATATATTATAATATACCTATGTTCTTTAAGTATTAAAAAAAATATTACTCGTGAATTTATCACAAGTAAAAATAAGTTATTTAATTTTAAATGAAACTGCGAAAATGTGACAATTAATCCCATGTTCTGGATTGTAGCATATTTGTTTTGGATAACACAGAACTGATAAAAAAATACAATTTTTATTTTAATATCAGTTCTGTATTTTGATAAATAATAGTAATTATGTTATTAATGCAATAAATAAAATAGTTATTTTAATCATAAAATACATAATTTGTTTTTGTACCGTAGTTTCTATACGAAAAATGAAAAAACATATATAGCTATATGAAATATAATATATTTGTAAGTATATTCTCTAAAAATGTGTTCTCTGAAGATATTAAAATTAATTGTCACCTAATCTCATTTTAGTCAATTTATCCCACGTAATCATTTCCAATAAAAAAGATTGTATTCATAAACTTGATTAGGATAATGATTAATTAATTATAGCAAAGATCTTCTAAGACATGTCATTTTCTATGAATATACAAGGAGATCGTAATTAATAATACCAAAGATTTGTCAGACGATAAAATAGATGATAAGAAAAATTTACTCACCAATTTCATTTTTTAAAAAATGGCTACAAATAATATATATAATGCTTGTAGTGCAAGTCATTTTACACAACAAATTAATATTATATCGGCAATTTACAGTAAAAAAAAACAAGATTTTTCTGCCATGCCCTGTTTGAGTTATAAGCAACAATGACAATCAACCCCATACAACAACCAGCTTCTCTCTGTCCTACTTTTAAATTTCGCTACGACGAACAACAATCTGCAGGTAACGTATACGATTCTACATTCGAATTCACGTTCTTGCAAGGAAATAAAATTTCACAGACAAATATTAGGATTAAAATAAATATTAAAGTGGGATACATGCGTCGATCGAGCTAAAACGAATGGTAATAATAACATACAATCAGGCGCGATCGAGTTCTATTTATAGTAGTATTTATCGTCACCGTATCGCAACTTCGTATTAAAACTTCGTTTATTGTGCGAATAGTGCATTCCACAATTCTTTTCTTTATCGCCTTAAGCGTCGTCGCCGATTTAGGGCTATACGACGTATATAGGGCTTAAACACCTCTACAGTATCGATAGTTTAAATACCCACGTGCAACCTTGTTGCTAATACGTACACAATGCAATCGTGACAAGATTAAAAAAGCATATTGCATAATGATACCTATGTCTTGCGTTTCACGACGCCTGACACTTGATGGGCTTCTGCTGCCCTGATTTCAGAGGTAGCTTCTACATTTTCGAACCGGTTACAGCCGAGCAAACGGAGTTGCATCGTGACGACATGCAGAGAAGGGCACGGTTGTGTGTTTAAGGATAGATCCATCACTCAACATCTTTGAAGGTAGGATGGTAGGATGGTAGGATGGTAGGACCTTGCGGTATAATCGAGCGAGAGAGAGAGAGAGAAAAAAGAAAAACTACAAAGTGAATATGAATGAATTCGTACAAGGTGCGAACACAGTTGATAATAACAGTTTGACAAATTTAATAAAAGAATATAAATGATGCTTAAATTTATGCGTTACTTAACCTACTATGCGGTTAATTAAAAGATATAATGTTGATTACGTAATATAAGATGCAGTAAGGTTGAGAAATGTGTAATATATGCGCGTAAATTAATTTCGCCTGCGCTTTTTATTAAATTCGTCCATAGGACAAATAGGACTGGTTCTTAGAACGCGCTTCTTCTAGAAGACAGAGTTTAAAATTTTTTTTTCTATATAAATAGTTGGAAGACTGGTCTAAATTAGCGTTCAGTCGGGTTTGCGACTAGAAGAGAGTCTCGATGAAGCATTATTGAATTAGAACGATACTTGCCACCGCTCTGCGACGGGACGGATAGTAATCGGATCGGGATCTACAAAGTTTCTTACGCCTTTATTAGAAGAAAGTGCCGGCATCTCGCCTTCGTCGCGCCTTATGCCATTTGTTGGCAAAAGCTAGAATCGAAGAATTCGGGCCAACTGGGTCCGGTCCAAGTGCTATCTCTCTCCGCGCGAGAGTGACGGAGATGGCGGGAAGAGGGTAAGGAAGCTCATGAGGAAATTACTACGCGATTACATCCCCTCGTAAGTACCCCCCGACCCCAGCAGCTGCGCGAAAGGGTGTGAGAAGAGAGAGAGATTTTTTTTTCTTTAGGCTCATCGACGCCGTCTTTTTTTCTCTCTTTCCTTTTCTTTTTCGTCTTTCAGCTTTGTTTAAACTCGTAGAACGGAGAAGTGAGAGATCTGTTCCCGGACCACTGGCAAGAGTCCCGAACTCGATCGTGCTCGCTCTGTAAAATCTCGCTTCCTGGTCGTATAATAAGCAGTAAAATATGATTCATCGTGAAACACAGTCGGTAAAGCAAGGAATGTCGTATCTCTCGCGTTCGTTTAGACGTAATTGAAACCGTAAACTAAGTTTCACACGGAAAGAAAAATGACCGCTTGTTGTTTGTAAGAGAAGGACAGGACTATCGAACTCTCTTGAACGTATAAACTTGTAATATCAGTGAATCAGTATCCGTTTTTTCAAATGTTAAACGTATGAAAATTGGTTTTTCTCTAATGTCAAAGCTCTCTTTAATTTCTCAAAACACACCAACGGTGTGTTTCTGAAATCGTAAAAATATAATACAACCACAAGCTATTCTATTTAACATAAAAATATTGTTTATTTAATATAAACATAATACTGGAATATTTACGTAAATTATACCCAAGTGCGGGATGTTATTTACGTAAATAATACACTATATACGTGCGATGGACATTGAATAAATGATATTGAATAAATACTTGTAATAAAGATAAATTATCGATACATGTTTTTAAATGCGTGCACTTTTAACCGATAAATTTAATAGCTGCTGCCGAATTCCGTATCTCTCTCCCGTTGCTTGCGATAAACGGCTGCGTATTCTCGATATTTGTGAAATATTTATAATTAGCTAATGAATCGCAATGAAATTTGTCGTTGCGCGATAAGGATATCGGACGTTTGTACCGTTTTGCGCTTGAAAAATTTATAATGCAAGCGAAAATGTCGTTTTTTATTAATTGGGTTGTTTATTTAATTGATGACTATAATTTTTTTTTTTGTTTGTTTCAGGTAAGTTTGTATTATCTACTGATGTTGATGGAACTTCTCAATATCACAACGAGGAAAAAAGATCATTGTTATCGATATTCGTAATCGCGATACGATAAGATGGTTATTTTATGTCAGTAAGTAAAGCTTTATCTCAATAAGTGGGATCGCCTTGGAAACAGAATATAATATAGAAAACAGAGTAAATGTGAAGAGAATTCTACACATACACACACCCACACACACACACACACACACACACACACACACACACACACACACACACACACACACACACACACACATCTAATTATTATGTTAAGAAAATAATATACATATCCCTATATATTTCCTTTATCAGGCATCGATAATTAAAAATCAGAAGATGCGAATAAGTTAAACAACGAATGCATATAATGATTAGTCAAATTTCTTTAAATAAATTTAATTGGTTTTGGCTAGAGCTTTAAATTTCTCTAAAACAACGACACGTTCATTACATATTTTTATTACATTTGATGTCGCAAATTCGAAAACTGCGCAACGAAAATGTCTTCTTATTGAATTATCGCCAAGAAACATCGGAAAATTCAAGAGGAGAACATCCAACTTCTGGGACGCCCTGTAGACGATGGGGTAGCGAAAAGACGCTTTTCTTCGTCCGTATTTCGCTTCCTTTAATTGAATTGGTGCGGCGATCCTTCCGGACAGTGTCAAATGAAGAGAAATTGCGAGCGTGGTCGATCGGACTGTACAACGTAACGCAGTCGCGTATCACAGGCTAATACTGCGGCGACGGCAATGTACAAGAAACAAATTAGCATCGATATTAAGTTCAATCCCGTGATAAATGATTACTCGAACGTCATCCAGATACCTACGCGATTAACATCGACGAATCATTAATCGTGTACATTTTCTCGCACGTTACGCAAGTTTTCCCGAACGTTGAGGATATACCTGCGCCTCTACCCGCCTCTAAAGCTGCGGAATGCCGAGATACTTTCTAGTTTTAGTTAATTCAAAAGTAATTTGTATGTCTTTTTCGAAAATTATATTTCGAGATTTATTAAAATTCCAAAAGCACTTATTAAGATGATCTCAGATGATAAACGTGCGTCTCTCTGCATCGCGACAAAGAATTCGGATGTGAGAGAAAGATTTGGCGACTGAACTTATAGCGCTGAAGACGAAGAGTTGAGGATTGAAAGCTGAGAGTTTGAAAGTCGAGAAATTTCACGATCGAAAATTTTCATCGAGTTAACGCACCGAATAATCTACCGCGGCGCATCCTCGTCGTTCTCCGTGAGATTCCCGGGCATTCGATATCCTCTCCGTGCTATGCAGCACGACATTGTGTGGCAGGTAACCGGACCTCGTTCCGGAGAAAAGAGAGAAAAAATGAGTAACGGAGAGGCGTTTCGATTCATGCTTTTACGTGCCGCGGGAACGATCGTCGATTATTGCACGTCACACGTAAATCTCATCAATCCGCAAGGAGTCAATCGCAAGCATCTCAATTTTATGTAGATATTAAACAGAGTCTATAAACAGAGTCTATAAACTGCATACAAATCGCATTTTATTCATTGAATAAATAGCGTCGTACTACGAAGCTAAAACGCTCCGTATCTGGAAAGAAGCACGCGCGGGATTAATCACGCATTCGAGGAAAGGTGTTCGGCCGTTTTCCATATTTCACCTCGCGACGCGGCGTCGAACGTTTCTTGCCTGAAAACGACGACGATCGCGACTTAATAGACGTTACTTACGGCGCTGTAACGCAATTTGCATTCCGATCTCGTGGCTCGTCTCCACGTAATTTTTGATTAATGAAATTCGGGTCGTCCAACGAGTATTATATTGATTTATACTCAGCGGATTCGTAAAAATATGATGACTTGCGCGAGTATAACGTAATTTGCATCCTATTGAGATACTTGGTTTCGCAATTCACTATTAGCGAAATTTATTTTCTTTCCAGGAGTGAACTTTTAATCTTCGAAAATCTGGTTTTTCCTTTTCTGATCACACAATTTGTGGTTTGAACTTTTAAACTCACTTAATTTGATGATGATGCAGAGATTGTATTTTTCTGGCTGTGATTTTGTGGTGGTAACTTTTAAAGTTATTACAATCAAAATCATTAGTTTGGTTATTGACCATAATTGGAAGGATATAGAGATTTACATTTTTTTTATTATCGACGAGTTGAGTCTAGCCACGGGCTGATCAGAAGATGAAAAATCGGACTGAAATTTCGCATCTATATTCATTATAATTATGCAGACAGAATGTAAGATTGTATGAAAATATCTAAATTTTATACGAAAGATGTATGTATATAATACTTTAAACTCACTCCGCGGTACTTTATATTCGATATATATGATGTGATTTTTTTTGGTTAATTTCATAAAGTGAATTAATAGTTTGTTGGACGACGAAAACGGTTTTTCTATGCCCGCGCGGAGTGTAATTAATACCTCTTCTTCGATGAACTCTCGTAACGATATTGCCTGCGAAGACGCATAGATTAACTGCGTAAAATACTTGATCCCACCTGGTGCGCACCGACAACCATCAGTAGCCGCCGGTCTCTTCTGCCTTGAAGAAGGTTGTGCTCCGCGAGTCGTCGCCGAGGAAACGTCTAAATATATTATCTCGCTACGTATTAATAGTCGGTAGCATGTATGGCAGTCACACACACACACACACACACATACACACACACACACACGCGCGCGCGCATATACTCATAGGATATGGCATCACAGTTGCCAGAATTTATGTACTCAGACTTACAAAATGCTTGTCTCTTTCCGACATTTAGATTCGCGTAATCATAAATTGGTACATCAAATTTATTGAAGTATAATTTTCAACTACTTTAAATCATATTCTTAATAACTTAATCATCGTATCGTTTAGATAAGTTTCAATGTAATAATCAATCTGTTAAAAAACTAGGGAAAATTACGTGTATGTTTGTACGCATATACATATATGATTTTAAAGATAAGAAAATTAATTTTAGATTAGAATATTTTCATTTTGTTCTCAAAGAAGCAATAGATTATTGCTGCACTTGCATTTTTCACGTATACTGATTTTTCAAATATATTAGATATATATATATA
>NW_017259542.1:1769203-1770672 GCF_001594045.1 Atta colombica | reverse complement strand
TATATATATATATATTTATGTATAATATTAATCCATATTTCTTTTTATTAAAAAGGCACAATATATTCGATGACGCACATCTACGTTACAATTAAGTGGTTCTTAAATAATTTTATTCATAGGATGAAAATGTATGTTAATTGCGCAAGAAAAGAACGTCACGAACAAAATATCGACAAGACAGTAATATTATAAAAGTGATTGCAATTATCATCTCGTTTGTATAATAATTCGTAAGATTCAGGCCATTATTACGTTTTAAGCATATTATAGCTCTTTTGCAATTAAAGTATTCAGCTGAAACGACATCATAAATAGCGGCGTTTCAATTATTGTTAAATGTCGATTTGTTACGATAACACGATAATTATTTAATGTCATAAATGGATATCGCCAATCGTAAGATATTATTCCTTGATAAGATGCACGTACGTGCGTCATCAATGATCATCTATGATCACGATTTTGCAATATTTATCAAGAGTCATCATTTTTACATTCGCAGTTTAAATAGTAATAACTAATTTATTTGCTCATTTTTTTATCCAAGTAAAAGAAAAAACTATTTCGTAGTATATAAATAACACATTTATGCAGCATAATTAATGGGAAATATTATATTTTGTTAGCATAATATCGTCATTATCAGATAATTTATAAGCTCTTAAAGTAGAAAAATGATAATTTTTTCGTGATTAATAATATGTGTGATTTAACAATATGTTATAATAATTTAATGATTTAGTAAAAGAAAAAAACGCAATCTTTTCTACTATATAAAATTTAAGGTTTTCAATTTTATATTCGCAAATTTATACAATAATATGATCGTCTAATTAAAAAAAAATCGATATTAATTTATTGGTAAATATATCGACAATTTTTTTTCTACATATAACGTATAATGTTTATAAAAATGTAAAAGAAAGAGAAATAAAATAAAAATTTAGGCTTTTTATGAAATATTGAAAGATTCTATTAGCTAATAATTTAATATGAGCATATATTATAATGATTTTATATCGGCGTGATGGTGATGTAAATCGCGCGACTGTCAATCACATCTACCTCGTAAATTAAACGTGACCGTAGATCGTCGATGAACAACGAGTAGATCGAATTTCTTTTCTGACGACGATCGTCGCGCACCCACTCACCTCCGCTGCATCCGGGGCGCATGGCGCATGTGCAACCGCGCTGCAAGTGCAACGATACGTTCTCGGGCGCGGTGCAGACGCAGGAGAGGTTGACGTCACCATCACGGGCGATTGGAGGCTGTACAGTGGTTCTCCGTTTTGTTGATATCTCCATGCACCAGCGATGGCAGGAACGCGCAGAAAACGCGCACGAATGGGTTTATGCGAGTAGTTAGACGGGGCCGCGCCATTACGTGTGTTTTAATCGAGTAAACACACGATGTTACGCGAGTCCCGCATTGTTTACGTCATTGATTCAATTTGCTGTGATAA
>NW_017259542.1:1764631-1769103 GCF_001594045.1 Atta colombica | reverse complement strand
ATATATATATACTGCTGTTGATAACTGTTTTTTAATGGAGTTCTAATGTAATTTAGAAATTTCCTTGTAGCGAAAATGTCAAGGCAAGTGATTGTACGTTGCGATATTATTCTTCCAAGTAAAGTTTTACGCGCCAAATTGTCAGTGTCTCTACAAATATTTTTTCGCATTAAGCTGTAAACAAATGAGTGCGGTTGTGAAATCTCAAGAAATTCATTTTTCAGTGAAGATCAGTGAGAAAAAAGGAGTTGAATTGTAAATCTCAATAAACAAACTATTCGCTGGAAATTGCAGGAAAGTAATCTCGAAAAAAGCTGCGCGACTCGTTTATAACGTCAAAGATCAGATCGGAATTTTCCCGCATGGATCATTTGCATGCTCGCCTACCTTTGTAACGTTGTTACAAAGGTCTGCAGAATTTCGAGGACGTCTCCGCGCTTCACGCGCCTCGCTTATTCTCAGACACTGGATGGATTGTTTCTAAAGAAACGCGTAGCAGTCTCGGGTCTTGGCAACGGTGATACTGTCGTTATTTAAACGCCGCGCCGGCGCGCACGAGGGGTCTTATGCTAATAACGTGATAATTAATTCATCTCATATGTATGACGCGAGATCATTTGTTCTTCCGCAGAAGCTTGGCATATTACGGCGCGTGTACCGCGCGATTGGAAGGCAATGCATATATTTTAATAAATTGCGAATCTCGTGCGACGCGATCTTATCGATGCATTCGTGCACTATGTTACATTGTAAATGCAACAGTTGTACTGCTTATTAGTTATTCGATTTTCCTTGCGACCTCACAACGACACATTGCCGTCTTGAGATCGTGTCTGTCTCTGATGTCCATGAATCTGTTAATCTCTGAATCTCAATATTAAATCATTGGCTCTTTTGAGAACCTTGAATATCTGCTTATTAAAATTTTTGAAATTATTTACTACTTAAATTTTAGATTGCCAATTAATCTCAGATTCTCGGAATTTTTACGTCTTTACATATATATTTACATTGAATTTATGAATAGTTATAGATGCTTATATAGTTTCCTAGAATGTTAGATCATCTCATCTATCGTACAATTATAATTCTATTATCTATATTGAAAAATAATATCCGCCTCATTTTCTCGATGGCTGCGTTTGCGAAACATTAACTCGATTCGAGTTGAAATATCCCCGGTGAAATATCTGATAACACGATGTCCTCGATTTAACATCATTTTTGATTCACATGATGTGGATCGCTGAGTGATAACTATAGTTAAGGCCAATTTTGCACGAGGTCACATTTCAATCGGAACGCATTCGTATAGTTGGATTCTGAATTAAAATGCTTAGTAAACGCTCTTTATGCACGGAGCAAAACGTACGTTTGTAATTAAACACAGGTCGTAAAAAAAAAAATCTTTATTATTACGCTCGAATTGATCGTGATGTAGTTCGTGCGAATCACGTTACTTTATATTAAACTCGTTAATGCAGCTGCTATTTGAGGTTTGGCGGGCGTGCTTTCGCTTCATCCCGATGTAGCTTTAAAGTCTTCCCGTTTTCAGGAAACCCGTTTGACGCCTTTGATCTCGGGACTTTAATGCCCACCCGTTAGCCTCGAATTCTCGAAGACGGAATGTGAATGAAGAGCCAGCCGACTAGCCAGTCAGCTTGTTAATATTCCGTCTGGCTTGTGGAACGCGACAGTGTTCTTTTTAAAGATGTGATACCCATGTCCTCCGCCAACGTATTGTTAAAGGATATATATACTATAAATGTAGAAATTGTAAACGTGCTTTTTTGCAGCGCTTCGTAATTTTACTTTGATGGAATGTGATTTGAAGATTTCTTTATCACGTCATATCGCGAATAGAATGGTCATTCTATATTTTCGATGACAATTAACATGAGACTCGTCGATAGTAACAGAAGACCAATCTACGCGATGAGAGTTGAAAGTTGGAGGTTGAGAATCGAAAGAGAAAGAGACTTGAAACTTTGAGAGTTCGAGATAACGAGTTAAAAGTAGAAAGTAATAAAGTGCGAGATGAAAGCTGAGTTTATTAAGTACGTTCTAAATTATGTTATTAGAATATTAAAACGATATATGAAAAAATGTAATGCAAATTGAACGAAAATAACAATGCTCATATTTTATTGTTATGTTTACTCGAGAAAAATTATTTTAATATTATAAACAATAAAATAGAAAAGATTTATATATATTGGTATATATTATAGTTTATCCTAAATTCGTTATTTTAATAAATGAAATTAATATATGTCATTAACACTTAATGAATAAATTATTTCTCGTGATATCTGCTTCGACATTGCAGTGGTATTGCATTATTATATGATTATCATATTATTAATATCAATTAAGGTCAGAATTTCTTAAAAGACGTTATCGTCCTTCTTTGAAACGTATGATGTCAAAGCTTCATATAGTGTGAAGCTTCACTCGGGCTAAGGGTCGCAAGTCTGCGTGAATAAACTTGCACTTTGATTCGCTTGAGCTGCATTGGTGGTTTATCTTCCATGGTGCAGTGTTTTACATTATCGTTATATGGAGACAAAGGAAGCAATTATTATAAAAAAAAAAAGAATATCGCTCACTACGTATCTAAGGTTGAAAAGAATCAGAAAATGAATCCAATATTGGACTTTGATTCGTACTTTCTGAATTTATTAAATTGTCAAGGATCCGATCGAGAATTTTGCATTAATATTCTAACGATAAAATACAATATGAAGGATATTAATGCTGTTGCAAAAGAAGAATATTAAATTAGAAAATATATTTCTTTATCTTTTCGAATTAATCCTGATTTGTAGAATTTAATATATTAATATAATAATATTTATTTTACATGTGTTACACGCGATATTTTAATATAGATTGCAATAATGTATAGTAATACTAGTAATAATATTCTCAAAGCGGAATATTTTCAAAAATAATGTGTAATTTCTAAAAAGATCGCTCGTAAAGATGAATGCTCTTCTATATTTTTATACTGTATTTCAATCATATCTTTAATCATATCTTTAATCTATCATATTTAAACATTTATTAGTTAGTAAAATTCAATTCAGAAGTAACAGAGAAATTTTAACTAATTGTAAAATCTGTTCTAATTTTATCTTTTCGATTCATTTATTCTAGCAATTTAAATAATCTCTAAAATTTATGGAAATAACACTGAAAAACATATATATTTTTAAGTAAGAGGTCTGTTCTGTCAACTGTCAACCAGTTTAATGCACATTATAATTAATCACAAACTTAAAGTTCACGAGGAATTGTCAGATGATAACGACAAATTTATTAAAAATATACGGAAAACTCGTGGGAATACGTTCAATAGCTTCAATTATAATATTTCATAGATCTGTGTGATTAATAGCACATTTTTCGCCATCATTGTTGTGATATTTATTGAGTCTATTTTCCGCGAGCGCGGCGCGCAGCTGGGTAAAAAAGAAAGGTCATTATATGCACGCGCAAAATGAGTACCTTGATTTCTAGATGCGTTAATTTCCCCGGAGATTCCATCGCCCAGAACTCGCGAGCGTGTCCGCGCATCGGCGCGTGTATGCGACTCGTTTAAAAACTAGGATGCTTTTTTTTGTTTCTTTTTTCCCTTTTTATCAATATTCGTCGATGATCGATTTTTTCTTTACACGTATCGGGCAGCGTGTTGCATCGCTTTTTAAATCAACGTAATTATCTGGCGACGCGCCAATATTTTCGTACAATGTACGAATTATAGTCTCGCCTTCTTGCATATTCATGCCGCGTAATTAAAGTTCTGAACACGCTGCTGCTCTCGGCTGAATTAGTTTTACATCAGAATTCACATAAGCTGTTATAGTGCCGATGTTTAAATTTTTTGTTAACAAGGAATCTATACAAAAGAATCATCGATCAATTTGTTAAACTATAAAATATTATCTGATGTCCTTTGTTCAGCAGAACTAATTTTTTCTTAATTTAAACTTTCGAATATCATTTATAATCCATGCAAATTGTAATATTTAGAAGAGATGGTGGTATTACGGTCCCCTTCCCCCCCCCCCCATTTATACAATAACTTTTATACAATAACTTGGTTAATAATCAAAATTTAAATTTAATAATTACATTCGTCAAAGTATTATTCAGTTGATTCTATAAACTCAAAGTTACGAAACATTTATTACATAGAACATTATTTATAAAAATGTGACGATATTGCATTAATGAAGTCGAAAAGAAACAGGAATGGTAATGTGGCTGTCTATAAAAATAGACTTAAAAAATTGATTTTGTTTAAAAAAAAAACGTAGTGTTTGGTTTTTAGTAACACAGTTACTAAAAATAGTATACGTAATATGAACTATAGATTAACAGTAGAGCTGTAATCGATTATCAAATAATTATTTTGATAGGAAAATCTCAAAAAAGAGGCCGTGAGTAATCAATACGTTTAAAACGTC